>NW_027175562.1:0-120000 GCF_028021215.1 Eschrichtius robustus
TCAAAAAGGGCGTATGCGTTTTTTCCTGAATATATTCAGGAAAAAAACGCATACGCCCTTTTTGGCCAAGGGCATCATGGTCGACGTTTTGCCGCTTTTCATGTGCTTTAAAGGCGATTCGAATCTACCTCCTGAAATCTGTTTCCTGTAATTCTGCCTTGCTTTCAAATACTCTTCGTTGCCTTCCCTCAATATATTTGTGGACAAGAGTTATCATTTATAACTCTGCAGGTTTGTGAATTGCAGCGCTCCTGAGCTCCAATTTTCAACTCGCTTTTTTGGGAGCTGGCCGCAAAAGCGCAGGATTGCTTCAGGCCCTATTCTGGTTCCGGGGGGCAGGCTGAGCCCGTGGTTAATTCTTCTTCCTGATGGGAAAATAGAATGACCTGTGCCTTTCCCAACACCTAGAGCTAGTCTCTCATAGGTTCCCCCTCTTCCCGTTCATCCTCAGGACAAATTGCAACCTGTACGGGACAGCAGGTTAAAGGCGCTGATTCTCCAAGGAGGGAGATTGCTAGTAAAGCGGCTTGAATTGCGAACCCGAGCACAAGGAGATGAGAAATGAGGTGCGTTTTAGAAACCTTTCCCTATCACACGGTGTACCAACTTCTGGGTTTCTCATGCATGTTTTCGATGTTGGAAGATGCCCTTGAACCTGGAGATTTGGGACCCATGGGATGGGTACCGTGCAGTATTACTTTAAAGGGTCTGCGTTTGCTCACCCAACCTCACCAAACCTCTCAGCCCCAAGAGTGTCCACCCTTATGTCTCATCCAGCTGTGTGTCCAGATATGGTCAATCCAGGTTGCATCACAGCCCGTGAACGAATTTTGTAAGAATTTCTCTCTCTTTCACTGTCTTTGTTTCATGGGTTTTTAAAAGTAATTTATTTTTATAATGGGGTTTAGCTGCTTTTCACTGCTGTGTTTATGCCGCTTTACACCCAATTGACTCACTTACAGAGAGCTATCAATACATAGGTTTTAAGATTCTAACTAGTCGTATATATTCTTGTGCGGTGAATAGGGGGTGTTGAGTCCAGTTCACTGAGCAAGGAGTAGGTCTTGTTTATTACATATTGGGTTTATGGAACGGTATCTGAGCTAATTTGAAACCCTTGTTTTATGCATCACCCCACCTCACCTTACCCGTTCAGCAGCCATAGTGTGTTTTCTAAATATGTGACTGTGTTCTGCCTTGTAATTCAGTTCAAGTGTAGCGGTTTTTACATTCCCTCTATAAGTGATAGCTTGTGAAACGTGTCTTTTTCTGTGTGACGTATCTCACTTAGAATCGTCGTACCTAAACCCACTCATCATGCTGCTACTAGCCTTATGACATTTATTTCATGGCTGAGTGATATTCCATTGTACATGAGGTCCACAACTTCTTTATCCATTTTTCTCTTTCCTGGGATATTTAAGGTGTAACGAAGTGGAGGTTCTTGTCAACAGAGCAGTCCTAAACTTTGGGGTGCCTGTGTCTTGCTGATTTTTAGTTTTCCCAATTTGTACACCCATGAGTGGAAGTGCCCTTTGCTCTCTAAGCTGTGTGTTTTAGATGTTTCAGGACACACCGTACACTTCTCCAGAGTGGCTGTTGGCAATTTACATCCCGCCCATCAGCGTAGCAAGGCTCCCATTTCTCCATGGCCTGTCCTGCATTTCTGGTTTTGACACTTTTTTCAGCATGGCCCTTTTGACCGATGGGAAGCGAGACTTCTTTGTAGCGCTGATTTGCCTTTCCAGGTTGCTTGGTTGGCCAAAAAGGGCGTATGCGTTTTTTCCTGAATATATTCAGGAAAAAACGCATACGCCCTTTTTGGCCAAGGGCATCATGGTGGACGTTTTGCCGCTTTTCATGTGCTTTAAAGGCGATTCTAATCTACCTCCTGAAATCTGTTTCCTGTAATTCTGCTTGCTTTCAAATACTCTTTGTTGCCTTCCCTCAATATATTTGTGGACGAGAGTTATCATTTATAACTCTGCAGGTTTGTGAATTGCAGTGCTCCTGAGCTCCAATTTTCAACTCGCTTTTTTGGGAGCTGGCCGCAAAAGCGCAGGATTGCTTCAGGCCCTATTCTGGTTCTGGGGGGCAGGCTGATCCCGTGGATAATTCTTCTTCCTGATGGGAAAATAGAATGACCTGTGCCTTTCCAACACCTAGAACTAGTCTCTCATAGGTTCCCCCTCTTCCCGTTCATCCTCAGGACAAATTGCAACCTGTACGGGACAGCAGGTTAAAGGCGCTGATTCTCCAAGGAGGGAGATTGCTAGTAAAGGGGCTTGAATTGCGAACCCGAGCACAAGGAGATGAGAAATGAGGTGCGTTTTAGAAACCTTTCCCTATCACACGGTGTACCAACTTCTGGGTTTCTCATGCATGTTTTCGATGTAGGAAGATGCCCTTGAACCTGGAGATTTGGGACCCATGGGATGGGTACCGTGCAGTATTACTTTAAAGGGTCTGCGTTTGCTCACCCAACCTCACCAAACCTCTCAGCCCCAAGAGTGTCCACCCTTATGTCTCATCCAGCTGTGGGTCTAGATATGGTCAATCCAGGTTGCATCACAGCCCGTGATCGAATTTTGTAAGAATTTCTCTCTCTTTCACTGTCTTTGTTTCATGGGTTTTTAAAAGTAATTTATTTTTATAATGGGGTTTAGCTGCTTTTCACTGCTGTGTTTCTGCCGCTTTACACCCAATTGACTCACTTACAGAGAGCTATCAATACATAGGTTTTAAGATTCTAACTAGTCGGATATATTCTTGTGCGGTGAATAGGGGGTGTTGAGTCCAGTTCACTGAGCAAGGAGTAGGTCTTGTTTATTACATATTGGGTTTATGGAACGGTATCTGAGCTAATTTGAAACCCTTGTTTTATGCATCACCCCACCTCACCTTACCCGTTCAGCAGCCATAGTGTGTTTTCTAAATATGTGACTGTGTTCTGCCTTGTAATTCAGTACAAGTGTAGCCGTTTCTACATTCCCTCTATAAGTGATAGCTTATGAAACGTGTCTTTTTCTGTGTGACGTATCTCACTTAGAATCGTCGTACCTGAACCCACTCATCATGCTGCTACTAGCCTTATGACATTTATTTCATGGCTGAGTGATATTCCATTGTACATGAGGTCCACAACTTCTTTATCCATTTTTCTCTTTCCTGGGATATTTAAGGTGTAACGAAGTGGAGGTTCTTGTCAACAGAGCAGCCCTAAACTTTGGGGTGCCTGTGTCTTGCTGATTTTTAGTTTTCCCAATTTGTACATCCATGAGTGGAAGTGCCCTATGCTCTCTAAGCTGTGTGTTTTAGATATTTCAGGACACACCGTACACTTCTCCAGAGTGGCTGTTGGCAATTTACATCCCGCCCATCAGCGTAGCAAGGCTCCCGTTTCTCCATGGCCTGTCCTGCATTTCTGGTTTTGACACTTTTTTCAGCATGGCCCTTTTGACCGATGGGAAGCGAGACTTCTTTGTAGCGCTGATTGTCCTTTCCAGGTTGCTTGGTTGGCCAAAAAGGGCGTATGCGTTTTTTCCTGAATATATTCAGGAAAAAACGCATACGCCCTTTTTGGCCAAGGGCATCATGGTCGACGTTTTGCCGCTTTTCATGTGCTTTAAAGGCGATTCGAATCTACCTCCTGAAATCTGTTTCCTGTAATTCTGCCTTGCTTTCAAATACTCTTCGTTGCCTTCCCTCAATATATTTGTGGACAAGAGTTATCATTTATAACTCTGCAGGTTTGTGAATTGCAGCGCTCCTGAGCTCCAATTTTCAACTCGCTTTTTTGGGAGCTGGCCGCAAAAGCGCAGGATTGCTTCAGGCCCTATTCTGGTTCCGGGGGGCAGGCTGAGCCCGTGGTTAATTCTTCTTCCTGATGGGAAAATAGAATGACCTGTGCCTTTCCCAACACCTAGAGCTAGTCTCTGATAGGTTCCCCCTCTTCCCGTTCATCCTCAGGACAAATTGCAACCTGTACGGGACAGCAGGTTAAAGGCGCTGATTCTCCAAGGAGGGAGATTGCTAGTAAAGCGGCTTGAATTGCGAACCCGAGCACAAGGAGATGAGAAATGAGGTGCGTTTTAGAAACCTTTCCCTATCACACGGTGTACCAACTTCTGGGTTTCTCATGCATGTTTTCGATGTAGGAAGATGCCCTTGAACCTGGAGATTTGGGACCCATGGGATGGGTACCGTGCAGTATTACTTTAAAGGGTCTGCGTTTGCTCACCCAACCTCACCAAACCTCTCAGCCCCAAGAGTGTCCACCCTTATGTCTCATCCAGCTGTGGGTCTAGATATGGTCAATCCAGGTTGCATCACAGCCCGTGAACGAATTTTGTAAGAATTTCTCTCTCTTTCACTGTCTTTGTTTCATGGGTTTTTAAAAGTAATTTATTTTTATAATGGGGTTTAGCTGCTTTTCACTGCTGTGTTTATGCCGCTTTACACCCAATTGACTCACTTACAGAGAGCTATCAATACATAGGTTTTAAGATTCTAACTAGTCGGATATATTCTTGTGCGGTGAATAGGGGGTGTTGAGTCCAGTTCACTGAGCAAGGAGTAGGTCTTGTTTATTACATATTGGGTTTATGGAACGGTATCTGAGCTAATTTGAAACCCTTGTTTTATGCATCACCCCACCTCACCTTACCCGTTCAGCAGCCATAGTGTGTTTTCTAAATATGTGACTGTGTTCTGCCTTGTAATTCAGTTCAAGTGTAGCGGTTTTTACATTCCCTCTATAAGTGATAGCTTGTGAAACGTGTCTTTTTCTGTGTGACGTATCTCACTTAGAATCGTCGTACCTAAACCCACTCATCATGCTGCTACTAGCCTTATGACATTTATTTCATGGCTGAGTGATATTCCATTGTACATGAGGTCCACAACTTCTTTATCCATTTTTCTCTTTCCTGGGATATTTAAGGTGTAACGAAGTGGAGGTTCTTGTCAACAGAGCAGCCCTAAACTTTGGGGTGCCTGTGTCTTGCTGATTTTTAGTTTTCCCAATTTGTACACCCATGAGTGGAAGTGCCCTATGCTCTCTAAGCTGTGTGTTTTAGATGTTTCAGGACACACCGTACACTTCTCCAGAGTGGCTGTTGGCAATTTACATCCCGCCCATCAGCGTAGCAAGGCTCCCATTTCTCCATGGCCTGTCCTGCATTTCTGGTTTTGACACTTTTTTCAGCATGGCCCTTTTGACCGATGGGAAGCGAGACTTCTTTGTAGCGCTGATTTGCCTTTCCAGGTTGCTTGGTTGGCCAAAAAGGGCGTATGCGTTTTTTCCTGAATATATTCAGGAAAAAACGCATACGCCCTTTTTGGCCAAGGGCATCATGGTGGACGTTTTGCCGCTTTTCATGTGCTTTAAAGGCGATTCTAATCTACCTCCTGAAATCTGTTTCCTGTAATTCTGCCTTGCTTTCAAATACTCTTCGTTGCCTTCCCTCAATATATTTGTGGACGAGAGTTATCATTTATAACTCTGCAGGTTTGTGAATTGCAGTGCTCCTGAGCTCCAATTTTCAACTCGCTTTTTTGGGAGCTGGCCGCAAAAGCGCAGGATTGCTTCAGGCCCTATTCTGGTTCTGGGGGGCAGGCTGATCCCGTGGATAATTCTTCTTCCTGATGGGAAAATAGAATGACCTGTGCCTTTCCCAACACATAGAGCTAGTCTCTCATAGGTTCCCCCTCTTCCCGTTCATCCTCAGGACAAATTGCAACCTGTACGGGACAGCAGGTTAAAGGCGCTGATTCTCCAAGGAGGGAGATTGCTAGTAAAGCGGCTTGAATTGCGAACCCGAGCACAAGGAGATGAGAAATGAGGTGCGTTTTAGAAACCTTTCCCTATCACACGGTGTACCAACTTCTGGGTTTCTCATGCATGTTTTCGATGTAGGAAGATGCCCTTGAACCTGGAGATTTGGGACCCATGGGATGGGTACTATGCAGTATTACTTTAAAGGGTCTGCGTTTGCTCACCCAACCTCACCAAACCTCTCAGCCCCAAGAGTGTCCACCCTTATGTCTCATCCAGCTGTGGGTCTAGATATGGTCAATCCAGGTTGCATCACAGCCCGTGATCGAATTTTGTAAGAATTTCTCTCTCTTTCACTGTCTTTGTTTCATGGGTTTTTAAAAGTAATTTATTTTTATAATGGGGTTTAGCTGCTTTTCACTGCTGTGTTTCTGCCGCTTTACACCCAATTGACTCACTTACAGAGAGCTATCAATACATAGGTTTTAAGATTCTAACTAGTCGGATATATTCTTGTGCGGTGAATAGGGGGTGTTGAGTCCAGTTCACTGAGCAAGGAGTAGGTCTTGTTTATTACATATTGGGTTTATGGAACGGTATCTGAGCTAATTTGAAACCCTTGTTTTATGCATCACCCCACCTCACCTTACCCGTTCAGCAGCCATAGTGTGTTTTCTAAATATGTGACTGTGTTCTGCCTTGTAATTCAGTTCAATTGTAGCCGTATTTACATTCCCTCTATAAGTGATAGCTTTTGAAACGTGTCTTTTTCTGTGTGACGTATCTCATTTAGAATCGTCGTACCTAACCCCACTCATCATGCTGCTAGTAGCCTTATGACATTTATTTCATGGCTGAGTGATATTCCATTGTACATGAGGTCCACAACTTCTTTATCCATTTTCCTCTTTCCTGGGATATTTAAGGTGTAACGAAGTGGAGGTTCTTGTCAACAGAGCAGCCCTAAACTTTGGGGTGCCTGTGTCTTGCTGATTTTTAGTTTTCCCAATTTGTACATCCATGAGTGGAAGTGCCCTATGCTCTCTAAGCTGTGTGTTTTAGATGTTTCAGGACACACCGTACACTTCTCCAGAGTGGCTGTTGGCAATTTACATCCCGCCCATCAGCGTAGCAAGGCTCCCATTTCTCCATGGCCTGTCCTGCATTTCTGGTTTTGACACTTTTTTCAGCATGGCCCTTTTGACCGATGGGAAGCGAGACTTCTTTGTAGCGCTGATTTGCCTTTCCAGGTTGCTTGGTTGGCCAAAAAGGGCGTATGCGTTTTTTCCTGAATATATTCAGGAAAAAACGCATACGCCCTTTTTGGCCAAGGGCATCATGGTGGACGTTTTGCCGCTTTTCATGTGCTTTAAAGGCGATTCTAATCTACCTCCTGAAATCTGTTTCCTGTAATTCTGCCTTGCTTTCAAATACTCTTCGTTGCCTTCCCTCAATATATTTGTGGACGAGAGTTATCATTTATAACTCTGCAGGTTTGTGAATTGCAGTGCTCCTGAGCTCCAATTTTCAACTCGCTTTTTTGGGAGCTGGCCGCAAAAGCGCAGGATTGCTTCAGGCCCTATTCTGGTTCTGGGGGGCAGGCTGATCCCGTGGATAATTCTTCTTCCTGATGGGAAAATAGAATGACCTGTGCCTTTCCCAACACCTAGAACTAGTCTCTCATAGGTTCCCCCTCTTCCCGTTCATCCTCAGGACAAATTGCAACCTGTACGGGACAGCAGGTTAAAGGCGCTGATTCTCCAAGGAGGGAGATTGCTAGTAAAGCGGCTTGAATTGCGAACCCGAGCACAAGGAGATGAGAAATGAGGTGCGTTTTAGAAACCTTTCCCTATCACACGGTGTACCAACTTCTGGGTTTCTCATGCATGTTTTCGATGTAGGAAGATGCCCTTGAACCTGGAGATTTGGGACCCATGGGATGGGTACCGTGCAGTATTACTTTAAAGGGTGTGCGTTTGCTCACCCAACCTCACCAAACCTCTCAGCCCCAAGAGTGTCCACCCTTATGTCTCATCCAGCTGTGGGTCTAGATATGGTCAATCCAGGTTGCATCACAGCCCGTGATCGAATTTTGTAAGAATTTCTCTCTCTTTCACTGTCTTTGTTTCATGGGTTTTTAAAAGTAATTTATTTTTATAATGGGGTTTAGCTGCTTTTCACTGCTGTGTTTCTGCCGCTTTACACCCAATTGACTCACTTACAGAGAGCTATCAATACATAGGTTTTAAGATTCTAACTAGTCGGATATATTCTTGTGCGGTGAATAGGGGGTGTTGAGTCCAGTTCACTGAGCAAGGAGTAGGTCTTGTTTATTACATATTGGGTTTATGGAACGGTATCTGAGCTAATTTGAAACCCTTGTTTTATGCATCACCCCACCTCACCTTACCCGTTCAGCAGCCATAGTGTGTTTTCTAAATATGTGACTGTGTTCTGCCTTGTAATTCAGTACAAGTGTAGCCGTTTTTACATTCCCCCTATAAGTGATAGCTTATGAAACGTGTCTTTTTCTGTGTGACGTATCTCACTTAGAATTGTCGTACCTGAACCCACTCTTCATGCTGCTACTAGCCTTATGACATTTATTTCATGGCTGAGTGATATTCCATTGTACATGAGGTCCACAACTTCTTTATCCATTTTTCTCTTTCCTGGGATATTTAAGGTGTAACGAAGTGGAGGTTCTTGTCAACAGAGCAGCCCTAAACTTTGGGGTGCCTGTGTCTTGCTGATTTTTAGTTTTCCCAATTTGTACATCCATGAGTGGAAGTGCCCTATGCTCTCTAAGCTGTGTGTTTTAGATGTTTCAGGACACACCGTACACTTCTCCAGAGTGGCTGTTGGCAATTTACATCCCGCCCATCAGCGTAGCAAGGCTCCCGTTTCTCCATGGCCTGTCCTGCATTTCTGGTTTTGACACTTTTTTCAGCATGGCCCTTTTGACCGATGGGAAGCGAGACTTCTTTGTAGCGCTGATTGTCCTTTCCAGGTTGCTTGGTTGGCCAAAAAGGGCGTATGCGTTTTTTCCTGAATATATTCAGGAAAAAACGCATACGCCCTTTTTGGCCAAGGGCATCATGGTCGACGTTTTGCCGCTTTTCATGTGCTTTAAAGGCGATTCGAATCTACCTCCTGAAATCTGTTTCCTGTAATTCTGCCTTGCTTTCAAATACTCTTCGTTGCCTTCCCTCAATATATTTGTGGACAAGAGTTATCATTTATAACTCTGCAGGTTTGTGAATTGCAGCGCTCATGAGCTCCAATTTTCAACTCGCTTTTTTGGGAGCTGGCCGCAAAAGCGCAGGATTGCTTCAGGCCCTATTCTGGTTCCGGGGGGCAGGCTGAGCCCGTGGTTAATTCTTCTTCCTGATGGGAAAATAGAATGACCTGTGCCTTTCCCAACACCTAGAGCTAGTCTCTCATAGGTTCCCCCTCTTCCCGTTCATCCTCAGGACAAATTGCAACCTGTACGGGACAGCAGGTTAAAGGCGCTGATTCTCCAAGGAGGGAGATTGCTAGTAAAGCGGCTTGAATTGCGAACCCGAGCACAAGGAGATGAGAAATGAGGTGCGTTTTAGAAACCTTTCCCTATCACACGGTGTACCAACTTCTGGGTTTCTCATGCATGTTTTCGATGTTGGAAGATGCCCTTGAACCTGGAGATTTGGGACCCATGGGATGGGTACCGTGCAGTATTACTTTAAAGGGTCTGCGTTTGCTCACCCAACCTCACCAAACCTCTCAGCCCCAAGAGTGTCCACCCTTATGTCTCATCCAGCTGTGGGTCCAGATATGGTCAATCCAGGTTGCATCACAGCCCGTGAACGAATTTTGTAAGAATTTCTCTCTCTTTCACTGTCTTTGTTTCATGGGTTTTTAAAAGTAATTTATTTTTATAATGGGGTTTAGCTGCTTTTCACTGCTGTGTTTATGCCGCTTTACACCCAATTGACTCACTTACAGAGAGCTATCAATACATAGGTTTTAAGATTCTAACTAGTCGTATATATTCTTGTGCGGTGAATAGGGGGTGTTGAGTCCAGTTCACTGAGCAAGGAGTAGGTCTTGTTTATTACATATTGGGTTTATGGAACGGTATCTGAGCTAATTTGAAACCCTTGTTTTATGCATCACCCCACCTCACCTTACCCGTTCAGCAGCCATAGTGTGTTTTCTAAATATGTGACTGTGTTCTGCCTTGTAATTCAGTTCAAGTGTAGCGGTTTTTACATTCCCTCTATAAGTGATAGCTTGTGAAACGTGTCTTTTTCTGTGTGACGTATCTCACTTAGAATCGTCGTACCTAAACCCACTCATCATGCTGCTACTAGCCTTATGACATTTATTTCATGGCTGAGTGATATTCCATTGTACATGAGGTCCACAACTTCTTTATCCATTTTTCTCTTTCCTGGGATATTTAAGGTGTAACGAAGTGGAGGTTCTTGTCAACAGAGCAGCCCTAAACTTTGGGGTGCCTGTGTCTTGCTGATTTTTAGTTTTCCCAATTTGTACACCCATGAGTGGAAGTGCCCTTTGCTCTCTAAGCTGTGTGTTTTAGATGTTTCAGGACACACCGTACACTTCTCCAGAGTGGCTGTTGGCAATTTACATCCCGCCCATCAGCGTAGCAAGGCTCCCATTTCTCCATGGCCTGTCCTGCATTTCTGGTTTTGACACTTTTTTCAGCATGGCCCTTTTGACCGATGGGAAGCGAGACTTCTTTGTAGCGCTGATTTGCCTTTCCAGGTTGCTTGGTTGGCCAAAAAGGGCGTATGCGTTTTTTCCTGAATATATTCAGGAAAAAACGCATACGCCCTTTTTGGCCAAGGGCATCATGGTGGACGTTTTGCCGCTTTTCATGTGCTTTAAAGGCGATTCTAATCTACCTCCTGAAATCTGTTTCCTGTAATTCTGCCTTGCTTTCAAATACTCTTCGTTGCCTTCCCTCAATATATTTGTGGACGAGAGTTATCATTTATAACTCTGCAGGTTTGTGAATTGCAGTGCTCCTGAGCTCCAATTTTCAACTCGCTTTTTTGGGAGCTGGCCGCAAAAGCGCAGGATTGCTTCAGGCCCTATTCTGGTTCTGGGGGGCAGGCTGATCCCGTGGATAATTCTTCTTCTTGATGGGAAAATAGAATGACCTGTGCCTTTCCCAACACCTAGAGCTAGTCTCTCATAGGTTCCCCCTCTTCCCGTTCATCCTCAGGACAAATTGCAACCTGTACGGGACAGCAGGTTAAAGGCGCTGATACTCCAAGGAGGGAGATTGCTAGTAAAGCGGCTTGAATTGCTAACCCGAGCACAAGGAGATGAGAAATGAGGTGCGTTTTAGAAACCTTTCCCTATCACACGGTGTACCAACTTCTGGGTTTCTCATGCATGTTTTCGATGTAGGAAGATGCCCTTGAACCTGGAGATTTGGGACCCATGGGATGGGTACTATGCAGTATTACTTTAAAGGGTCTGCGTTTGCTCACCCAACCTCACCAAACCTCTCAGCCCCAAGAGTGTCCACCCTTATGTCTCATCCAGCTGTGGGTCTAGATATGGTCAATCCAGGTTGCATCACAGCCCGTGAACGAATTTTGTAAGAATTTCTCTCTCTTTCACTGTCTTTGTTTCATGGGTTTTTAAAAGTAATTTATTTTTATAATGGGGTTTAGCTGCTTTTCACTGCTGTGTTTATGCCGCTTTACAGCCAATTGACTCACTTACAGAGAGCTATCAATACATAGGTTTTAAGATTCTAACTAGTCGGATATATTCTTGTGCGGTGAATAGGGGGTGTTGAGTCCAGTTCACTGAGCAAGGAGTAGGTCTTGTTTATTACATATTGGTTTTATGGAACGGTATCTGAGCTAATTTGAAACCCTTGTTTTATGCATCACCCCACCTCACCTTACCCGTTCAGCAGCCATAGTGTGTTTTCTAAATATGTGACTGTGTTCTGCCTTGTAATTCAGTTCAAGTGTAGCCGTATTTACATTCCCTCTATAAGTGATAGCTTTTGAAAAGTGTCTTTTTCTGTGTGACGTATTTCACTTAGAATCGTCGTACCTAACCCCACTCATCATGCTGCTACTAGCCTTATGACATTTATTTCATGGCTGAGTGATATTCCATTGTACATGAGGTCCACAACTTCTTTATCCATTTTCCTCTTTCCTGGGATATTTAAGGTGTAACGAAGTGGAGGTTCTTGTCAACAGAGCAGCCCTAAACTTTGCGGTGCCTGTGTCTTGCTGATTTTTAGTTTTCCCAATTTGTACACCCATGAGTGGAAGTGCCCTATGCTCTCTAAGCTGTGTGTTTTAGATGTTTCAGGACACACCGTACACTTCTCCAGAGTGGCTGTTGGCAATTTACATCCCGCCCATCAGCGTAGCAAGGCTCCCATTTCTCCATGGCCTGTCCTGCATTTCTGGTTTTGACACTTTTTTCAGCATGGCCCTTTTGACCGATGGGAAGCGAGACTTCTTTGTAGCGCTGATTTGCCTTTCCAGGTTGCTTGGTTGGCCAAAAAGGGCGTATGCGTTTTTTCCTGAATATATTCAGGAAAAAACGCATACGCCCTTTTTGGCCAAGGGCATCATGGTGGACGTTTTGCCGCTTTTCATGTGCTTTAAAGGCGATTCTAATCTACCTCCTGAAATCTGTTTCCTGTAATTCTGCCTTGCTTTCAAATACTCTTTGTTGCCTTCCCTCAATATATTTGTGGACGAGAGTTATCATTTATAACTCTGCAGGTTTGTGAATTGCAGTGCTCCTGAGCTCCAATTTTCAACTCGCTTTTTTGGGAGCTGGCCGCAAAAGCGCAGGATTGCTTCAGGCCCTATTCTGGTTCTGGGGGGCAGGCTGATCCCGTGGATAATTCTTCTTCCTGATGGGAAAATAGAATGACCTGTGCCTTTCCCAACACCTAGAACTAGTCTCTCATAGGTTCCCCCTCTTCCCGTTCATCCTCAGGACAAATTGCAACCTGTACGGGACAGCAGGTTAAAGGCGCTGATTCTCCAAGGAGGGAGATTGCTAGTAAAGGGGCTTGAATTGCGAACCCGAGCACAAGGAGATGAGAAATGAGGTGCGTTTTAGAAACCTTTCCCTATCACACGGTGTACCAACTTCTGGGTTTCTCATGCATGTTTTCGATGTAGGAAGATGCCCTTGAACCTGGAGATTTGGGACCCATGGGATGGGTACCGTGCAGTATTACTTTAAAGGGTCTGCGTTTGCTCACCCAACCTCACCAAACCTCTCAGCCCCAAGAGTGTCCACCCTTATGTCTCATCCAGCTGTGGGTCTAGATATGGTCAATCCAGGTTGCATCACAGCCCGTGATCGAATTTTGTAAGAATTTCTCTCTCTTTCACTGTCTTTGTTTCATGGGTTTTTAAAAGTAATTTATTTTTATAATGGGGTTTAGCTGCTTTTCACTGCTGTGTTTCTGCCGCTTTACACCCAATTGACTCACTTACAGAGAGCTATCAATACATAGGTTTTAAGATTCTAACTAGTCGGATATATTCTTGTGCGGTGAATAGGGGGTGTTGAGTCCAGTTCACTGAGCAAGGAGTAGGTCTTGTTTATTACATATTGGGTTTATGGAACGGTATCTGAGCTAATTTGAAACCCTTGTTTTATGCATCACCCCACCTCACCTTACCCGTTCAGCAGCCATAGTGTGTTTTCTAAATATGTGACTGTGTTCTGCCTTGTAATTCAGTACAAGTGTAGCCGTTTTTACATTCCCTCTATAAGTGATAGCTTATGAAACGTGTCTTTTTCTGTGTGACGTATCTCACTTAGAATCGTCGTACCTGAACCCACTCATCATGCTGCTACTAGCCTTATGACATTTATTTCATGGCTGAGTGATATTCCATTGTACATGAGGTCCACAACTTCTTTATCCATTTTTCTCTTTCCTGGGATATTTAAGGTGTAACGAAGTGGAGGTTCTTGTCAACAGAGCAGCCCTAAACTTTGGGGTGCCTGTGTCTTGCTGATTTTTAGTTTTCCCAATTTGTACATCCATGAGTGGAAGTGCCCTATGCTCTCTAAGCTGTGTGTTTTAGATATTTCAGGACACACCGTACACTTCTCCAGAGTGGCTGTTGGCAATTTACATCCCGCCCATCAGCGTAGCAAGGCTCCCGTTTCTCCATGGCCTGTCCTGCATTTCTGGTTTTGACACTTTTTTCAGCATGGCCCTTTTGACCGATGGGAAGCGAGACTTCTTTGTAGCGCTGATTGTCCTTTCCAGGTTGCTTGGTTGGCCAAAAAGGGCGTATGCGTTTTTTCCTGAATATATTCAGGAAAAAACGCATACGCCCTTTTTGGCCAAGGGCATCATGGTGGACGTTTTGCCGCTTTTCATGTGCTTTAAAGGCGATTCGAATCTACCTCCTGAAATCTGTTTCCTGTAATTCTGCCTTGCTTTCAAATACTCTTCGTTGCCTTCCCTCAATATATTTGTGGACAAGAGTTATCATTTATAACTCTGCAGGTTTGTGAATTGCAGCGCTCCTGAGCTCCAATTTTCAACTCGCTTTTTTGGGAGCTGGCCGCAAAAGCGCAGGATTGCTTCAGGCCCTATTCTGGTTCCGGGGGGCAGGCTGAGCCCGTGGTTAATTCTTCTTCCTGATGGGAAAATAGAATGACCTGTGCCTTTCCCAACACCTAGAGCTAGTCTCTGATAGGTTCCCCCTCTTCCCGTTCATCCTCAGGACAAATTGCAACCTGTACGGGACAGCAGGTTAAAGGCGCTGATTCTCCAAGGAGGGAGATTGCTAGTAAAGCGGCTTGAATTGCGAACCCGAGCACAAGGAGATGAGAAATGAGGTGCGTTTTAGAAACCTTTCCCTATCACATGGTGTACCAACTTCTGGGTTTCTCATGCATGTTTTCGATGTAGGAAGATGCCCTTGAACCTGGAGATTTGGGACCCATGGGATGGGTACTATGCAGTATTACTTTAAAGGGTCTGCGTTTGCTCACCCAACCTCACCAAACCTCTCAGCCCCAAGAGTGTCCACCCTTATGTCTCATCCAGCTGTGGGTCTAGATATGGTCAATCCAGGTTGCATCACAGCCCGTGATCGAATTTTGTAAGAATTTCTCTCTCTTTCACTGTCTTTGTTTCATGGGTTTTTAAAAGTAATTTATTTTTATAATGGGGTTTAGCTGCTTTTCACTGCTGTGTTTATGCCGCTTTACAGCCAATTGACTCACTTACAGAGAGCTATCAATACATAGGTTTTAAGATTCTAACTAGTCGGATATATTCTTGTGCGGTGAATAGGGGGTGTTGAGTCCAGTTCACTGAGCAAGGAGTAGGTCTTGTTTATTACATATTGGGTTTATGGAACGGTATCTGAGCTAATTTGAAACCCTTGTTTTATGCATCACCCCACCTCACCTTACCCGTTCAGCAGCCATAGTGTGTTTTCTAAATATGTGACTGTGTTCTGCCTTGTAATTCAGTTCAAGTGTAGCCGTATTTACATTCCCTCTATAAGTGATAGCTTTTGAAACGTGTCTTTTTCTGTGTGACGTATTTCACTTAGAATCGTCGTACCTAACCCCACTCATCATGCTGCTACTAGCCTTATGACATTTATTTCATGGCTGAGTGATATTCCATTGTACATGAGGTCCACAATTTCTTTATCCATTTTCCTCTTTCCTGGGATATTTAAGGTGTAACGAAGTGGAGGTTCTTGTCAACAGAGCAGCCCTAAACTTTGGGGTGCCTGTGTCTTGCTGATTTTTAGTTTTCCCAATTTGTACACCCATGAGTGGAAGTGCCCTATGCTCTCTAAGCTGTGTGTTTTAGATGTTTCAGGACACACCGTACACTTCTCCAGAGTGGCTGTTGGCAATTTACATCCCGCCCATCAGCGTAGCAAGGCTCCCATTTCTCCATGGCCTGTCCTGCATTTCTGGTTTTGACACTTTTTTCATCATGGCCCTTTTGACCGATGGGAAGCGAGACTTCTTTGTAGCGCTGATTTGCCTTTCCAGGTTGCTTGGTTGGCCAAAAAGGGCGTATGCGTTTTTTCCTGAATATATTCAGGAAAAAACGCATACGCCCTTTTTGGCCAAGGGCATCATGGTGGACGTTTTGCCGCTTTTCATGTGCTTTAAAGGCGATTCTAATCTACCTCCTGAAATCTGTTTCCTGTAATTCTGCCTTGCTTTCAAATACTCTTTGTTGCCTTCCCTCAATATATTTGTGGACGAGAGTTATCATTTATAACTCTGCAGGTTTGTGAATTGCAGTGCTCCTGAGCTCCAATTTTCAACTCGCTTTTTTGGGAGCTGGCCGCAAAAGCGCAGGATTGCTTCAGGCCCTATTCTGGTTCTGGGGGGCAGGCTGATCCCGTGGATAATTCTTCTTCCTGATGGGAAAATAGAATGACCTGTGCCTTTCCCAACACCTAGAACTAGTCTCTCATAGGTTCCCCCTCTTCCCGTTCATCCTCAGGACAAATTGCAACCTGTACGGGACAGCAGGTTAAAGGCGCTGATTCTCCAAGGAGGGAGATTGCTAGTAAAGGGGCTTGAATTGCGAACCCGAGCACAAGGAGATGAGAAATGAGGTGCGTTTTAGAAACCTTTCCCTATCACACGGTGTACCAACTTCTGGGTTTCTCATGCATGTTTTCGATGTAGGAAGATGCCCTTGAACCTGGAGATTTGGGACCCATGGGATGGGTACCGTGCAGTATTACTTTAAAGGGTCTGCGTTTGCTCACCCAACCTCACCAAACCTCTCAGCCCCAAGAGTGTCCACCCTTATGTCTCATCCAGCTGTGGGTCTAGATATGGTCAATCCAGGTTGCATCACAGCCCGTGATCGAATTTTGTAAGAATTTCTCTCTCTTTCACTGTCTTTGTTTTTTTGGGTTTTTAAAAGTAATTTATTTTTATAATGGGGTTTAGCTGCTTTTCACTGCTGTGTTTCTGCCGCTTTACACCCAATTGACTCACTTACAGAGAGCTATCAATACATAGGTTTTAAGATTCTAACTAGTCGGATATATTCTTGTGCGGTGAATAGGGGGTGTTGAGTCCAGTTCACTGAGCAAGGAGTAGGTCTTGTTTATTACATATTGGGTTTATGGAACGGTATCTGAGCTAATTTGAAACCCTTGTTTTATGCATCACCCCACCTCACCTTACCCGTTCAGCAGCCATAGTGTGTTTTCTAAATATGTGACTGTGTTCTGCCTTGTAATTCAGTACAAGTGTAGCCGTTTTTACATTCCCTCTATAAGTGATAGCTTATGAAACGTGTCTTTTTCTGTGTGACGTATCTCACTTAGAATCGTCGTACCTGAACCCACTCATCATGCTGCTACTAGCCTTATGACATTTATTTCATGGCTGAGTGATATTCCATTGTACATGAGGTCCACAACTTCTTTATCCATTTTTCTCTTTCCTGGGATATTTAAGGTGTAACGAAGTGGAGGTTCTTGTCAACAGAGCAGCCCTAAACTTTGGGGTGCCTGTGTCTTGCTGATTTTTAGTTTTCCCAATTTGTACATCCATGAGTGGAAGTGCCCTATGCTCTCTAAGCTGTGTGTTTTGGATGTTTCAGGACACACCGTACACTTCTCCAGAGTGGCTGTTGGCAATTTACATCCCGCCCATCAGCGTAGCAAGGCTCCCGTTTCTCCATGGCCTGTCCTGCATTTCTGGTTTTGACACTTTTTTCAGCATGGCCCTTTTGACCGATGGGAAGCGAGACTTCTTTGTAGCGCTGATTGTCCTTTCCAGGTTGCTTGGTTGGCCAAAAAGGGCGTATGCGTTTTTTCCTGAATATATTCAGGAAAAAACGCATACGCCCTTTTTGGCCAAGGGCATCATGGTGGACGTTTTGCCGCTTTTCATGTGCTTTAAAGGCGATTCGAATCTACCTCCTGAAATCTGTTTCCTGTAATTCTGCCTTGCTTTCAAATACTCTTCGTTGCCTTCCCTCAATATATTTGTGGACAAGAGTTATCATTTATAACTCTGCAGGTTTGTGAATTGCAGCGCTCCTGAGCTCCAATTTTCAACTCGCTTTTTTGGGAGCTGGCCGCAAAAGCGCAGGATTGCTTCAGGCCCTATTCTGGTTCCGGGGGGCAGGCTGAGCCCGTGGTTAATTCTTCTTCCTGATGGGAAAATAGAATGACCTGTGCCTTTCCCAACACCTAGAGCTAGTCTCTGATAGGTTCCCCCTCTTCCCGTTCATCCTCAGGACAAATTGCAACCTGTACGGGACAGCAGGTTAAAGGCGCTGATTCTCCAAGGAGGGAGATTGCTAGTAAAGCGGCTTGAATTGCGAACCCGAGCACAAGGAGATGAGAAATGAGGTGCGTTTTAGAAACCTTTCCCTATCACATGGTGTACCAACTTCTGGGTTTCTCATGCATGTTTTCGATGTAGGAAGATGCCCTTGAACCTGGAGATTTGGGACCCATGGGATGGGTACTATGCAGTATTACTTTAAAGGGTCTGCGTTTGCTCACCCAACCTCACCAAACCTCTCAGCCCCAAGAGTGTCCACCCTTATGTCTCATCCAGCTGTGGGTCTAGATATGGTCAATCCAGGTTGCATCACAGCCCGTGATCGAATTTTGTAAGAATTTCTCTCTCTTTCACTGTCTTTGTTTCATGGGTTTTTAAAAGTAATTTATTTTTATAATGGGGTTTAGCTGCTTTTCACTGCTGTGTTTATGCCGCTTTACAGCCAATTGACTCACTTACAGAGAGCTATCAATACATAGGTTTTAAGATTCTAACTAGTCGGATATATTCTTGTGCGGTGAATAGGGGGTGTTGAGTCCAGTTCACTGAGCAAGGAGTAGGTCTTGTTTATTACATATTGGGTTTATGGAACGGTATCTGAGCTAATTTGAAACCCTTGTTTTATGCATCACCCCACCTCACCTTACCCGTTCAGCAGCCATAGTGTGTTTTCTAAATATGTGACTGTGTTCTGCCTTGTAATTCAGTTCAAGTGTAGCCGTATTTACATTCCCTCTATAAGTGATAGCTTTTGAAACGTGTCTTTTTCTGTGTGACGTATTTCACTTAGAATCGTCGTACCTAACCCCACTCATCATGCTGCTACTAGCCTTATGACATTTATTTTATGGCTGAGTGATATTCCATTGTACATGAGGTCCACAATTTCTTTATCCATTTTCCTCTTTCCTGGGATATTTAAGGTGTAACGAAGTGGAGGTTCTTGTCAACAGAGCAGCCCTAAACTTTGGGGTGCCTGTGTCTTGCTGATTTTTAGTTTTCCCAATTTGTACACCCATGAGTGGAAGTGCCCTATGCTCTCTAAGCTGTGTGTTTTAGATGTTTCAGGACACACCGTACACTTCTCCAGAGTGGCTGTTGGCAATTTACATCCCGCCCATCAGCGTAGCAAGGCTCCCACTTCTCCATGGCCTGTCCTGCATTTCTGGTTTTGACACTTTTTTCATCATGGCCCTTTTGACCGATGGGAAGCGAGACTTCTTTGTAGCGCTGATTTGCCTTTCCAGGTTGCTTGGTTGGCCAAAAAGGGCGTATGCGTTTTTTCCTGAATATATTCAGGAAAAAACGCATACGCCCTTTTTGGCCAAGGGCATCATGGTGGACGTTTTGCCGCTTTTCATGTGCTTTAAAGGCGATTCTAATCTACCTCCTGAAATCTGTTTCCTGTAATTCTGCCTTGCTTTCAAATACTCTTTGTTGCCTTCCCTCAATATATTTGTGGACGAGAGTTATCATTTATAACTCTGCAGGTTTGTGAATTGCAGTGCTCCTGAGCTCCAATTTTCAACTCGCTTTTTTGGGAGCTGGCCGCAAAAGCGCAGGATTGCTTCAGGCCCTATTCTGGTTCTGGGGGGCAGGCTGATCCCGTGGATAATTCTTCTTCCTGATGGGAAAATAGAATGACCTGTGCCTTTCCCAACACCTAGAACTAGTCTCTCATAGGTTCCCCCTCTTCCCGTTCATCCTCAGGACAAATTGCAACCTGTACGGGACAGCAGGTTAAAGGCGCTGATTCTCCAAGGAGGGAGATTGCTAGTAAAGCGGCTTGAATTGCGAACCCGAGCACAAGGAGATGAGAAATGAGGTGCGTTTTAGAAACCTTTCCCTATCACACGGTGTACCAACTTCTGGGTTTCTCATGCATGTTTTCGATGTAGGAAGATGCCCTTGAACCTGGAGATTTGGGACCCATGGGATGGGTACCGTGCACTATTACTTTAAAGGGTCTGCGTTTGCTCACCCAACCTCACCAAACCTCTCAGCCCCAAGAGTGTCCACCCTTATGTCTCATCCAGCTGTGGGTCTAGATATGGTCAATCCAGGTTGCATCACAGCCCGTGATCGAATTTTGTAAGAATTTCTCTCTCTTTCACTGTCTTTGTTTCATGGGTTTTTAAAAGTAATTTATTTTTATAATGGGGTTTAGCTGCTTTTCACTGCTGTGTTTCTGCCGCTTTACACCCAATTGACTCACTTACAGAGAGCTATCAATACATAGGTTTTAAGATTCTAACTAGTCGGATATATTCTTGTGCGGTGAATAGGGTGTGTTGAGTCCAGTTCACTGAGCAAGGAGTAGGTCTTGTTTATTACATATTGGGTTTATGGAACGGTATCTGAGCTAATTTGAAACCCTTGTTTTATGCATCACCCCACCTCACCTTACCCGTTCAGCAGCCATAGTGTGTTTTCTAAATATGTGACTGTGTTCTGCCTTGTAATTCAGTACAAGTGTAGCCGTTTTTACATTCCCTCTATAAGTGATAGCTTATGAAACGTGTCTTTTTCTGTGTGACGTATCTCACTTAGAATCGTCGTACCTGAAACCACTCATCATGCTGCTACTAGCCTTATGACATTTATTTCATGGCTGAGTGATATTCCATTGTACATGAGGTCCACAACTTCTTTATCCATTTTTCTCTTTCCTGGGATATTTAAGGTGTATCGAAGTGGAGGTTCTTGTCAACAGAGCAGCCCTAAACTTTGGGGTGCCTGTGTCTTGCTGATTTTTAGTTTTCCCAATTTGTACATCCATGAGTGGAAGTGCCCTATGCTCTCTAAGCTGTGTGTTTTAGATGTTTCAGGACACACCGTACACTTCTCCAGAGTGGCTGTTGGCAATTTACATCCCGCCCATCAGCGTAGCAAGGCTCCCGTTTCTCCATGGCCTGTCCTGCATTTCTGGTTTTGACACTTTTTTCAGCATGGCCCTTTTGACCGATGGGAAGCGAGACTTCTTTGTAGCGCTGATTGTCCTTTCCATGTTGCTTGGTTGGCCAAAAAGGGCGTATGCGTTTTTTCCTGAATATATTCAGGAAAAAACGCATACGCCCTTTTTGTCCAAGGGCATCATGGTCGACGTTTTGCCTCTTTTCATGTGCTTTAAAGGCGATTCGAATCTACCTCCTGAAATCTGTTTCCTGTAATTCTGCCTTGCTTTCAAATACTCTTCGTTGCCTTCCCTCAATATATTTGTGGACAAGAGTTATCATTTATAACTCTGCAGGTTTGTGAATTGCAGCGCTCCTGAGCTCCAATTTTCAACTCGCTTTTTTGGGAGCTGGCCGCAAAAGCGCAGGATTGCTTCAGGCCCTATTCTGGTTCCGGGGGGCAGGCTGAGCCCGTGGTTAATTCTTCTTCCTGATGGGAAAATAGAATGACCTGTGCCTTTCCCAACACCTAGAGCTAGTCTCTGATAGGTTCCCCCTCTTCCCGTTCATCCTCAGGACAAATTGCAACCTGTACGGGACAGCAGGTTAAAGGCGCTGATTCTCCAAGGAGGGAGATTGCTAGTAAAGCGGCTTGAATTGCGAACCCGAGCACAAGGAGATGAGAAATGAGGTGCGTTTTAGAAACCTTTCCCTATCACACGGTGTACCAACTTCTGGGTTTCTCATGCATGTTTTCGATGTAGGAAGATGCCCTTGAACCTGGAGATTTGGGACCCATGGGATGGGTACTATGCAGTATTACTTTAAAGGGTCTGCGTTTGCTCACCCAACCTCACCAAACCTCTCAGCCCCAAGAGTGTCCACCCTTATGTCTCATCCAGCTGTGGGTCTAGATATGGTCAATCCAGGTTGCATCACAGCCCGTGAACGAATTTTGGAAGAATTTCTCTCTCTTTCACTGTCTTTGTTTCATAGGTTTTTAAAAGTAATTTATTTTTATAATGGGGTTTAGCTGCTTTTCACTGCTGTGTTTATGCCGCTTTACACCCAATTGACTCACTTACAGAGAGCTATCAATACATAGGTTTTAAGATTCTAACTAGTCGGATATATTCTTGTGCGGTGAATAGGGGGTGTTGAGTCCAGTTCACTGAGCAAGGAGTAGGTCTTGTTTATTACATATTGGGTTTATGGAACGGTATCTGAGCTAATTTGAAACCCTTGTTTTATGCATCACCCCACCTCACCTTACCCGTTCAGCAGCCATAGTGTGTTTTCTAAATATGTGACTGTGTTCTGCCTTGTAATTCAGTTCAAGTGTAGCCGTATTTACATTCCCTCTATAAGTGATAGCTTTTGAAACGTGTCTTTTTCTGTGTGACGTATTTCACTTAGAATCGTCGTACCTAACCCCACTCATCATGCTGCTACTAGCCTTATGACATTTATTTTATGGCTGAGTGATATTCCATTGTACATGAGGTCCACAACTTCTTTATCCATTTTCCTCTTTCCTGGGATATTTAAGGTGTAACGAAGTGGAGGTTCTTGTCAACAGAGCAGCCCTAAACTTTGGGGTGCCTGTGTCTTGCTGATTTTTAGTTTTCCCAATTTGTACACCCATGAGTGGAAGTGCCCTATGCTCTCTAAGCTGTGTGTTTTAGATGTTTCAGGACACACCGTACACTTCTCCAGAGTGGCTGTTGGCAATTTACATCCCGCCCATCAGCGTAGCAAGGCTCCCATTTCTCCATGGCCTGTCCTGCATTTCTGGTTTTGACACTTTTTTCAGCATGGCCCTTTTGACCGATGGGAAGCGAGACTTCTTTGTAGCGCTGATTTGCCTTTCCAGGTTGCTTGGTTGGCCAAAAAGGGCGTATGCGTTTTTTCCTGAATATATTCAGGAAAAAACGCATACGCCCTTTTTGGCCAAGGGCATCATGGTGGACGTTTTGCCGCTTTTCATGTGCTTTAAAGGCGATTCTAATCTACCTCCTGAAATCTGTTTCCTGTAATTCTGCCTTGCTTTCAAATACTCTTTGTTGCCTTCCCTCAATATATTTGTGGACGAGAGTTATCATTTATAACTCTGCAGGTTTGTGAATTGCAGTGCTCCTGAGCTCCAATTTTCAACTCGCTTTTTTGGGAGCTGGCCGCAAAAGCGCAGGATTGCTTCAGGCCCTATTCTGGTTCCGGGGGGCAGGCTGAGCCCGTGGATAATTCTTCTTCCTGATGGGAAAATAGAATGACCTGTGCCTTTCCCAACACCTAGAACTAGTCTCTCATAGGTTCCCCCTCTTCCCGTTCATCCTCAGGACAAATTGCAACCTGTACGGGACAGCAGGTTAAAGGCGCTGATTCTCCAAGGAGGGAGATTGCTAGTAAAGCGGCTTGAATTGCGAACCCGAGCACAAGGAGATGAGAAATGAGGTGCGTTTTAGAAACCTTTCCCTATCACACAGTGTACCAACTTCTGGGTTTCTCATGCATGTTTTCGATGTAGGAAGATGCCCTTGAACCTGGAGATTTGGGACCCATGGGATGGGTACCGTGCAGTATTACTTTAAAGGGTCTGCGTTTGCTCACCCAACCTCACCAAACCTCTCAGCCCCAAGAGTGTCCACCCTTATGTCTCATCCAGCTGTGGGTCTAGATATGGTCAATCCAGGTTGCATCACAGCCCGTGATCGAATTTTGTAAGAATTTCTCTCTCTTTCACTGTCTTTGTTTCATGGGTTTTTAAAAGTAATTTATTTTTATAATGGGGTTTAGCTGCTTTTCACTGCTGTGTTTCTGCCGCTTTACACCCAATTGACTCACTTACAGAGAGCTATCAATACATAGGTTTTAAGATTCTAACTAGTCGGATATATTCTTGTGCGGTGAATAGGGGGTGTTGAGTCCAGTTCACTGAGCAAGGAGTAGGTCTTGTTTATTACATATTGGGTTTATGGAACGGTATCTGAGCTAATTTGAAACCCTTGTTTTATGCATCACCCCACCTCACCTTACCCGTTCAGCAGCCATAGTGTGTTTTCTAAATATGTGACTGTGTTCTGCCTTGTAATTCAGTACAAGTGTAGCCGTTTTTACATTCCCTCTATAAGTGATAGCTTATGAAACGTGTCTTTTTCTGTGTGACGTATCTCACTTAGAATCGTCGTACCTGAACCCACTCATCATGCTGCTACTAGCCTTATGACATTTATTTCATGGCTGAGTGATATTCCATTGTACATGAGGTCCACAACTTCTTTATCCATTTTTCTCTTTCCTGGGATATTTAAGGTGTATCGAAGTGGAGGTTCTTGTCAACAGAGCAGCCCTAAACTTTGGGGTGCCTGTGTCTTGCTGATTTTTAGTTTTCCCAATTTGTACATCCATGAGTGGAAGTGCCCTATGCTCTCTAAGCTGTGTGTTTTAGATGTTTCAGGACACACCGTACACTTCTCCAGAGTGGCTGTTGGCAATTTACATCCCGCCCATCAGCGTAGCAAGGCTCCCGTTTCTCCATGGCCTGTCCTGCATTTCTGGTTTTGACACTTTTTTCAGCATGGCCCTTTTGACCGATGGGAAGCGAGACTTCTTTGTAGCGCTGATTGTCCTTTCCAGGTTGCTTGGTTGGCCAAAAAGGGCGTATGCGTTTTTTCCTGAATATATTCAGGAAAAAACGCATACGCCCTTTTTGGCCAAGGGCATCATGGTCGACGTTTTGCCGCTTTTCATGTGCTTTAAAGGCGATTCGAATCTACCTCCTGAAATCTGTTTCCTGTAATTCTGCCTTGCTTTCAAATACTCTTCGTTGCCTTCCCTCAATATATTTGTGGACAAGAGTTATCATTTATAACTCTGCAGGTTTGTGAATTGCAGCGCTCCTGAGCTCCAATTTTCAACTCGCTTTTTTGGGAGCTGGCCGCAAAAGCGCAGGATTGCTTCAGGCCCTATTCTGGTTCCGGGGGGCAGGCTGAGCCCGTGGTTAATTCTTCTTCCTGATGGGAAAATAGAATGTCCTGTGCCTTTCCCAACACCTAGAGCTAGTCTCTGATAGGTTCCCCCTCTTCCCGTTCATCCTCAGGACAAATTGCAACCTGTACGGGACAGCAGGTTAAAGGCGCTGATTCTCCAAGGAGGGAGATTGCTAGTAAAGCGGCTTGAATTGCGAACCCGAGCACAAGGAGATGAGAAATGAGGTGCGTTTTAGAAACCTTTCCCTATCACACGGTGTACCAACTTCTGGGTTTCTCATGCATGTTTTCGATGTAGGAAGATGCCCTTGAACCTGGAGATTTGGGACCCATGGGATGGGTACTATGCAGTATTACTTTAAAGGGTCTGCGTTTGCTCACCCAACCTCACCAAACCTCTCAGCCCCAAGAGTGTCCACCCTTATGTCTCATCCAGCTGTGTGTCTAGATATGGTCAATCCAGGTTGCATCACAGCCCGTGAACGAATTTTGTAAGAATTTCTCTCTCTTTCACTGTCTTTGTTTCATGGGTTTTTAAAAGTAATTTATTTTTATAATGGGGTTTAGCTGCTTTTCACTGCTGTGTTTATGCCGCTTTACACCCAATTGACTCACTTACAGAGAGCTATCAATACATAGGTTTTAAGATTCTAACTAGTCGGATATATTCTTGTGCGGTGAATAGGGGGTGTTGAGTCCAGTTCACTGAGCAAGGAGTAGGTCTTGTTTATTACATATTGGGTTTATGGAACGGTATCTGAGCTAATTTGAAACCCTTGTTTTATGCATCACCCCACCTCACCTTACCCGTTCAGCAGCCATAGTGTGTTTTCTAAATATGTGACTGTGTTCTGCCTTGTAATTCAGTTCAAGTGTAGCCGTATTTACATTCCCTCTATAAGTGATAGCTTTTGAAACGTGTCTTTTTCTGTGTGACGTATTTCACTTAGAATCGTCGTACCTAACCCCACTCATCATGCTGCTACTAGCCTTATGACATTTATTTCATGGCTGAGTGATATTCCATTGTACATGAGGTCCACAACTTCTTTATCCATTTTCCTCTTTCCTGGGATATTTAAGGTGTAACGAAGTGGAGGTTCTTGTCAACAGAGCAGCCCTAAACTTTGGGGTGCCTGTGTCTTGCTGATTTTTAGTTTTCCCAATTTGTACACCCATGAGTGGAAGTGCCCTATGCTCTCTAAGCTGTGTGTTTTAGATGTTTCAGGACACACCGTACACTTCTCCAGAGTGGCTGTTGGCAATTTACATCCCGCCCATCAGCGTAGCAAGGCTCCCATTTCTCCATGGCCTGTCCTGCATTTCTGGTTTTGACACTTTTTTCAGCATGGCCCTTTTGACCGATGGGAAGCGAGACTTCTTTGTAGCGCTGATTTGCCTTTCCAGGTTGCTTGGTTGGCCAAAAAGGGCGTATGCGTTTTTTCCTGAATATATTCAGGAAAAAACGCATACGCCCTTTTTGGCCAAGGGCATCATGGTGGACGTTTTGCCGCTTTTCATGTGCTTTAAAGGCGATTCTAATCTACCTCCTGAAATCTGTTTCCTGTAATTCTGCCTTGCTTTCAAATACTCTTTGTTGCCTTCCCTCAATATATTTGTGGACGAGAGTTATCATTTATAACTCTGCAGGTTTGTGAATTGCAGTGCTCCTGAGCTCCAATTTTCAACTCGCTTTTTTGGGAGCTGGCCGCAAAAGCGCAGGATTGCTTCAGGCCCTATTCTGGTTCTGGGGGGCAGGCTGATCCCGTGGATAATTCTTCTTCCTGATGGGAAAATAGAATGACCTGTGCCTTTCCCAACACCTAGAACTAGTCTCTCATAGGTTCCCCCTCTTCCCGTTCATCCTCAGGACAAATTGCAACCTGTACGGGACAGCAGGTTAAAGGCGCTGATTCTCCAAGGAGGGAGATTGCTAGTAAAGCGGCTTGAATTGCGAACCCGAGCACAAGGAGATGAGAAATGAGGTGCGTTTTAGAAACCTTTCCCTATCACACGGTGTACCAACTTCTGGGTTTCTCATGCATGTTTTCGATGTAGGAAGATGCCCTTGAACCTGGAGATTTGGGACCCATGGGATGGGTACCGTGCAGTATTACTTTAAAGGGTCTGCGTTTGCTCACCCAACCTCACCAAACCTCTCAGCCCCAAGAGTGTCCACCCTTATGTCTCATCCAGCTGTGGGTCTAGATATGGTCAATCCAGGTTGCATCACAGCCCGTGATCGAATTTTGTAAGAATTTCTCTCTCTTTCACTGTCTTTGTTTCATGGGTTTTTAAAAGTAATTTATTTTTATAATGGGGTTTAGCTGCTTTTCACTGCTGTGTTTCTGCCGCTTTACACCCAATTGACTCACTTACAGAGAGCTATCAATACATAGGTTTTAAGATTCTAACTAGTCGGATATATTCTTGTGCGGTGAATAGGGTGTGTTGAGTCCAGTTCACTGAGCAAGGAGTAGGTCTTGTTTATTACATATTGGGTTTATGGAACGGTATCTGAGCTAATTTGAAACCCTTGTTTTATGCATCACCCCACCTCACCTTACCCGTTCAGCAGCCATAGTGTGTTTTCTAAATATGTGACTGTGTTCTGCCTTGTAATTCAGTACAAGTGTAGCCGTTTTTACATTCCCTCTATAAGTGATAGCTTATGAAACGTGTCTTTTTCTGTGTGACGTATCTCACTTAGAATCGTCGTACCTGAACCCACTCATCATGCTGCTACTAGCCTTATGACATTTATTTCATGGCTGAGTGATATTCCATTGTACATGAGGTCCACAACTTCTTTATCCATTTTTCTCTTTCCTGGGATATTTAAGGTGTAACGAAGTGGAGGTTCTTGTCAACAGAGCAGCCCTAAACTTTGGGGTGCCTGTGTCTTGCTGATTTTTAGTTTTCCCAATTTGTACATCCATGAGTGGAAGTGCCCTATGCTCTCTAAGCTGTGTGTTTTAGATGTTTCAGGACACACCGTACACTTCTCCAGAGTGGCTGTTGGCAATTTACATCCCGCCCATCAGCGTAGCAAGGCTCCCGTTTCTCCATGGCCTGTCCTGCATTTCTGGTTTTGACACTTTTTTCAGCATGGCCCTTTTGACCGATGGGAAGGGAGACTTCTTTGTAGCGCTGATTGTCCTTTCCAGGTTGCTTGGTTGGCCAAAAAGGGCGTATGCGTTTTTTCCTGAATATATTCAGGAAAAAACGCATACGCCCTTTTTGGCCAAGGGCATCATGGTCGACGTTTTGCCGCTTTTCATGTGCTTTAAAGGCGATTCGAATCTACCTCCTGAAATCTGTTTCCTGTAATTCTGCCTTGCTTTCAAATACTCTTCGTTGCCTTCCCTCAATATATTTGTGGACAAGAGTTATCATTTATAACTCTGCAGGTTTGTGAATTGCAGCGCTCCTGAGCTCCAATTTTCAACTCGCTTTTTTGGGAGCTGGCCGCAAAAGCGCAGGATTGCTTCAGGCCCTATTCTGGTTCCGGGGGGCAGGCTGAGCCCGTGGTTAATTCTTCTTCCTGATGGGAAAATAGAATGACCTGTGCCTTTCCCAACACCTAGAGCTAGTCTCTGATAGGTTCCCCCTCTTCCCGTTCATCCTCAGGACAAATTGCAACCTGTACGGGACAGCAGGTTAAAGGCGCTGATTCTCCAAGGAGGGAGATTGCTAGTAAAGCGGCTTGAATTGCGAACCCGAGCACAAGGAGATGAGAAATGAGGTGCGTTTTAGAAACCTTTCCCTATCACACGGTGTACCAACTTCTGGGTTTCTCATGCATGTTTTCGATGTAGGAAGATGCCCTTGAACCTGGAGATTTGGGACCCATGGGATGGGTACTATGCAGTATTACTTTAAAGGGTCTGCGTTTGCTCACCCAACCTCACCAAACCTCTCAGCCCCAAGAGTGTCCACCCTTATGTCTCATCCAGCTGTGGGTCTAGATATGGTCAATCCAGGTTGCATCACAGCCCGTGAACGAATTTTGGAAGAATTTCTCTCTCTTTCACTGTCTTTGTTTCATGGGTTTTTAAAAGTAATTTATTTTTATAATGGGGTTTAGCTGCTTTTCACTGCTGTGTTTATGCCGCTTTACACCCAATTGACTCACTTACAGAGAGCTATCAATACATAGGTTTTAAGATTCTAACTAGTCGGATATATTCTTGTGCGGTGAATAGGGGGTGTTGAGTCCAGTTCACTGAGCAAGGAGTAGGTCTTGTTTATTACATATTGGGTTTATGGAACGGTATCTGAGCTAATTTGAAACCCTTGTTTTATGCATCACCCCACCTCACCTTACCCGTTCAGCAGCCATAGTGTGTTTTCTAAATATGTGACTGTGTTCTGCCTTGTAATTCAGTTCAAGTGTAGCCGTATTTACATTCCCTCTATAAGTGATAGCTTTTGAAACGTGTCTTTTTCTGTGTGACGTATTTCACTTAGAATCGTCGTACCTAACCCCACTCATCATGCTGCTACTAGCCTTATGACATTTATTTCATGGCTGAGTGATATTCCATTGTACATGAGGTCCACAACTTCTTTATCCATTTTCCTCTTTCCTGGGATATTTAAGGTGTAACGAAGTGGAGGTTCTTGTCAACAGAGCAGCCCTAAACTTTGGGGTGCCTGTGTCTTGCTGATTTTTAGTTTTCCCAATTTGTACACCCATGAGTGGAAGTGCCCTATGCTCTCTAAGCTGTGTGTTTTAGATGTTTCAGGACACACCGTACACTTCTCCAGAGTGGCTGTTGGCAATTTACATCCCGCCCATCAGCGTAGCAAGGCTCCCATTTCTCCATGGCCTGTCCTGCATTTCTGGTTTTGACACTTTTTTCAGCATGGCCCTTTTGACCGATGGGAAGCGAGACTTCTTTGTAGCGCTGATTTGCCTTTCCAGGTTGCTTGGTTGGCCAAAAAGGGCGTATGCGTTTTTTCCTGAATATATTCAGGAAAAAACGCATACGCCCTTTTTGGCCAAGGGCATCATGGTGGACGTTTTGCCGCTTTTCATGTGCTTTAAAGGCGATTCTAATCTACCTCCTGAAATCTGTTTCCTGTAATTCTGCCTTGCTTTCAAATACTCTTTGTTGCCTTCCCTCAATATATTTGTGGACGAGAGTTATCATTTATAACTCTGCAGGTTTGTGAATTGCAGTGCTCCTGAGCTCCAATTTTCAACTCGCTTTTTTGGGAGCTGGCCGCAAAAGCGCAGGATTGCTTCAGGCCCTATTCTGGTTCTGGGGGGCAGGCTGATCCCGTGGATAATTCTTCTTCCTGATGGGAAAATAGAATGACCTGTGCCTTTCCCAACACCTAGAACTAGTCTCTCATAGGTTCCCCCTCTTCCCGTTCATCCTCAGGACAAATTGCAACCTGTACGGGACAGCAGGTTAAAGGCGCTGATTCTCCAAGGAGGGAGATTGCTAGTAAAGCGGCTTGAATTGCGAACCCGAGCACAAGGAGATGAGAATTGAGGTGCGTTTTAGAAACCTTTCCCTATCACACGGTGTACCAACTTCTGGGTTTCTCATGCATGTTTTCGATGTAGGAAGATGCCCTTGAACCTGGAGATTTGGGACCCATGGGATGGGTACCGTGCAGTATTACTTTAAAGGGTCTGCGTTTGCTCACCCAACCTCACCAAACCTCTCAGCCCCAAGAGTGTCCACCCTTATGTCTCATCCAGCTGTGGGTCTAGATATGGTCAATCCAGGTTGCATCACAGCCCGTGATCGAATTTTGTAAGAATTTCTCTCTCTTTCACTGTCTTTGTTTCATGGGTTTTTAAAAGTAATTTATTTTTATAATGGGGTTTAGCTGCTTTTCACTGCTGTGTTTCTGCCGCTTTACACCCAATTGACTCACTTACAGAGAGCTATCAATACATAGGTTTTAAGATTCTAACTAGTCGGATATATTCTTGTGCGGTGAATAGGGGGTGTTGAGTCCAGTTCACTGAGCAAGGAGTAGGTCTTGTTTATTACATATTGGGTTTATGGAACGGTATCTGAGCTAATTTGAAACCCTTGTTTTATGCATCACCCCACCTCACCTTACCCGTTCAGCAGCCATAGTGTGTTTTCTAAATATGTGACTGTGTTCTGCCTTGTAATTCAGTACAAGTGTAGCCGTTTTTACATTCCCTCTATAAGTGATAGCTTATGAAACGTGTCTTTTTCTGTGTGACGTATCTCACTTAGAATCGTCGTACCTGAACCCACTCATCATGCTGCTACTAGCCTTATGACATTTATTTCATGGCTGAGTGATATTCCATTGTACATGAGGTCCACAACTTCTTTATCCATTTTTCTCTTTCCTGGGATATTTAAGGTGTAACGAAGTGGAGGTTCTTGTCAACAGAGCAGCCCTAAACTTTGGGGTGCCTGTGTCTTGCTGATTTTTAGTTTTCCCAATTTGTACATCCATGAGTGGAAGTGCCCTATGCTCTCTAAGCTGTGTGTTTTAGATGTTTCAGGACACACCGTACACTTCTCCAGAGTGGCTGTTGGCAATTTACATCCCGCCCATCAGCGTAGCAAGGCTCCCGTTTCTCCATGGCCTGTCCTGCATTTCTGGTTTTGACACTTTTTTCAGCATGGCCCTTTTGACCGATGGGAAGGGAGACTTCTTTGTAGCGCTGATTGTCCTTTCCAGGTTGCTTGGTTGGCCAAAAAGGGCGTATGCGTTTTTTCCTGAATATATTCAGGAAAAAACGCATACGCCCTTTTTGGCCAAGGGCATCATGGTCGACGTTTTGCCGCTTTTCATGTGCTTTAAAGGCGATTCGAATCTACCTCCTGAAATCTGTTTCCTGTAATTCTGCCTTGCTTTCAAATACTCTTCGTTGCCTTCCCTCAATATATTTGTGGACAAGAGTTATCATTTATAACTCTGCAGGTTTGTGAATTGCAGCGCTCCTGAGCTCCAATTTTCAACTCGCTTTTTTGGGAGCTGGCCGCAAAAGCGCAGGATTGCTTCAGGCCCTATTCTGGTTCCGGGGGGCAGGCTGAGCCCGTGGTTAATTCTTCTTCCTGATGGGAAAATAGAATGACCTGTGCCTTTCCCAACACCTAGAGCTAGTCTCTGATAGGTTCCCCCTCTTCCCGTTCATCCTCAGGACAAATTGCAACCTGTACGGGACAGCAGGTTAAAGGCGCTGATTCTCCAAGGAGGGAGATTGCTAGTAAAGCGGCTTGAATTGCGAACCCGAGCACAAGGAGATGAGAAATGAGGTGCGTTTTAGAAACCTTTCCCTATCACACGGTGTACCAACTTCTGGGTTTCTCATGCATGTTTTCGATGTAGGAAGATGCCCTTGAACCTGGAGATTTGGGACCCATGGGATGGGTACTATGCAGTATTACTTTAAAGGGTCTGCGTTTGCTCACCCAACCTCACCAAACCTCTCAGCCCCAAGAGTGTCCACCCTTATGTCTCATCCAGCTGTGGGTCTAGATATGGTCAATCCAGGTTGCATCACAGCCCGTGAACGAATTTTGTAAGAATTTCTCTCTCTTTCACTGTCTTTGTTTCATGGGTTTTTAAAAGTAATTTATTTTTATAATGGGGTTTAGCTGCTTTTCACTGCTGTGTTTATGCCGCTTTACACCCAATTGACTCACTTACAGAGAGCTATCAATACATAGGTTTTAAGATTCTAACTAGTCGGATATATTCTTGTGCGGTGAATAGGGGGTGTTGAGTCCAGTTCACTGAGCAAGGAGTAGGTCTTGTTTATTACATATTGGGTTTATGGAACGGTATCTGAGCTAATTTGAAACCCTTGTTTTATGCATCACCCCACCTCACCTTACCCGTTCAGCAGCCATAGTGTGTTTTCTAAATATGTGACTGTGTTCTGCCTTGTAATTCAGTTCAAGTGTAGCCGTATTTACATTCCCTCTATAAGTGATAGCTTTTGAAACGTGTCTTTTTCTGTGTGACGTATTTCACTTAGAATCGTCGTACCTAACCCCACTCATCATGCTGCTACTAGCCTTATGACATTTATTTCATGGCTGAGTGATATTCCATTGTACATGAGGTCCACAACTTCTTTATCCATTTTCCTCTTTCCTGGGATATTTAAGGTGTAACGAAGTGGAGGTTCTTGTCAACAGAGCAGCCCTAAACTTTGGGGTGCCTGTGTCTTGCTGATTTTTAGTTTTCCCAATTTGTACACCCATGAGTGGAAGTGCCCTATGCTCTCTAAGCTGTGTGTTTTAGATGTTTCAGGACACACCGTACACTTCTCCAGAGTGGCTGTTGGCAATTTACATCCCGCCCATCAGCGTAGCAAGGCTCCCATTTCTCCATGGCCTGTCCTGCATTTCTGGTTTTGACACTTTTTTCAGCATGGCCCTTTTGACCGATGGGAAGCGAGACTTCTTTGTAGCGCTGATTTGCCTTTCCAGGTTGCTTGGTTGGCCAAAAAGGGCGTATGCGTTTTTTCCTGAATATATTCAGGAAAAAACGCATACGCCCTTTTTGGCCAAGGGCATCATGGTGGACGTTTTGCCGCTTTTCATGTGCTTTAAAGGCGATTCTAATCTACCTCCTGAAATCTGTTTCCTGTAATTCTGCCTTGCTTTCAAATACTCTTTGTTGCCTTCCCTCAATATATTTGTGGACGAGAGTTATCATTTATAACTCTGCAGGTTTGTGAATTGCAGCGCTCCTGAGCTCCAATTTTCAACTCGCTTTTTTGGGAGCTGGCCGCAAAAGCGCAGGATTGCTTCAGGCCCTATTCTGGTTCTGGGGGGCAGGCTGATCCCGTGGATAATTCTTCTTCCTGATGGGAAAATAGAATGACCTGTGCCTTTCCCAACACCTAGAACTAGTCTCTCATAGGTTCCCCCTCTTCCCGTTCATCCTCAGGACAAATTGCAACCTGTACGGGACAGCAGGTTAAAGGCGCTGATTCTCCAAGGAGGGAGATTGCTAGTAAAGCGGCTTGAATTGCGAACCCGAGCACAAGGAGATGAGAAATGAGGTGCGTTTTAGAAACCTTTCCCTATCACACGGTGTACCAACTTCTGGGTTTCTCATGCATGTTTTCGATGTAGGAAGATGCCCTTGAACCTGGAGATTTGGGACCCATGGGATGGGTACCGTGCAGTATTACTTTAAAGGGTCTGCGTTTGCTCACCCAACCTCACCAAACCTCTCAGCCCCAAGAGTGTCCACCCTTATGTCTCATCCAGCTGTGGGTCTAGATATGGTCAATCCAGGTTGCATCACAGCCCGTGATCGAATTTTGTAAGAATTTCTCTCTCTTTCACTGTCTTTGTTTCATGGGTTTTTAAAAGTAATTTATTTTTATAATGGGGTTTAGCTGCTTTTCACTGCTGTGTTTCTGCCGCTTTACACCCAATTGACTCACTTACAGAGAGCTATCAATACATAGGTTTTAAGATTCTAACTAGTCGGATATATTCTTGTGCGGTGAATAGGGGGTGTTGAGTCCAGTTCACTGAGCAAGGAGTAGGTCTTGTTTATTACATATTGGGTTTATGGAACGGTATCTGAGCTAATTTGAAACCCTTGTTTTATGCATCACCCCACCTCACCTTACCCGTTCAGCAGCCATAGTGTGTTTTCTAAATATGTGACTGTGTTCTGCCTTGTAATTCAGTACAAGTGTAGCCGTTTTTACATTCCCTCTATAAGTGATAGCTTATGAAACGTGTCTTTTTCTGTGTGACGTATCTCACTTAGAATCGTCGTACCTGAACCCACTCATCATGCTGCTACTAGCCTTATGACATTTATTTCATGGCTGAGTGATATTCCATTGTACATGAGGTCCACAACTTCTTTATCCATTTTTCTCTTTCCTGGGATATTTAAGGTGTATCGAAGTGGAGGTTCTTGTCAACAGAGCAGCCCTAAACTTTGGGGTGCCTGTGTCTTGCTGATTTTTAGTTTTCCCAATTTGTACATCCATGAGTGGAAGTGCCCTATGCTCTCTAAGCTGTGTGTTTTAGATGTTTCAGGACACACCGTACACTTCTCCAGAGTGGCTGTTGGCAATTTACATCCCGCCCATCAGCGTAGCAAGGCTCCCGTTTCTCCATGGCCTGTCCTGCATTTCTGGTTTTGACACTTTTTTCAGCATGGCCCTTTTGACCGATGGGAAGCGAGACTTCTTTGTAGCGCTGATTGTCCTTTCCATGTTGCTTGGTTGGCCAAAAAGGGCGTATGCGTTTTTTCCTGAATATATTCAGGAAAAAACGCATACGCCCTTTTTGGCCAAGGGCATCATGGTCGACGTTTTGCCGCTTTTCATGTGCTTTAAAGGCGATTCGAATCTACCTCCTGAAATCTGTTTCCTGTAATTCTGCCTTGCTTTCAAATACTCTTCGTTGCCTTCCCTCAATATATTTGTGGACAAGAGTTATCATTTATAACTCTGCAGGTTTGTGAATTGCAGCGCTCCTGAGCTCCAATTTTCAACTCGCTTTTTTGGGAGCTGGCCGCAAAAGCGCAGGATTGCTTCAGGCCCTATTCTGGTTCCGGGGGGCAGGCTGAGCCCGTGGTTAATTCTTCTTCCTGATGGGAAAATAGAATGACCTGTGCCTTTCCCAACACCTAGAGCTAGTCTCTGATAGGTTCCCCCTCTTCCCGTTCATCCTCAGGACAAATTGCAACCTGTACGGGACAGCAGGTTAAAGGCGCTGATTCTCCAAGGAGGGAGATTGCTAGTAAAGCGGCTTGAATTGCGAACCCGAGCACAAGGAGATGAGAAATGAGGTGCGTTTTAGAAACCTTTCCCTATCACACGGTGTACCAACTTCTGGGTTTCTCATGCATGTTTTCGATGTAGGAAGATGCCCTTGAACCTGGAGATTTGGGACCCATGGGATGGGTACTATGCAGTATTACTTTAAAGGGTCTGCGTTTGCTCACCCAACCTCACCAAACCTCTCAGCCCCAAGAGTGTCCACCCTTATGTCTCATCCAGCTGTGGGTCTAGATATGGTCAATCCAGGTTGCATCACAGCCCGTGAACGAATTTTGGAAGAATTTCTCTCTCTTTCACTGTCTTTGTTTCATGGGTTTTTAAAAGTAATTTATTTTTATAATGGGGTTTAGCTGCTTTTCACTGCTGTGTTTATGCCGCTTTACACCCAATTGACTCACTTACAGAGAGCTATCAATACATAGGTTTTAAGATTCTAACTAGTCGGATATATTCTTGTGCGGTGAATAGGGGGTGTTGAGTCCAGTTCACTGAGCAAGGAGTAGGTCTTGTTTATTACATATTGGGTTTATGGAACGGTATCTGAGCTAATTTGAAACCCTTGTTTTATGCATCACCCCACCTCACCTTACCCGTTCAGCAGCCATAGTGTGTTTTCTAAATATGTGACTGTGTTCTGCCTTGTAATTCAGTTCAAGTGTAGCCGTATTTACATTCCCTCTATAAGTGATAGCTTTTGAAACGTGTCTTTTTCTGTGTGACGTATTTCACTTAGAATCGTCGTACCTAACCCCACTCATCATGCTGCTACTAGCCTTATGACATTTATTTCATGGCTGAGTGATATTCCATTGTACATGAGGTCCACAACTTCTTTATCCATTTTCCTCTTTCCTGGGATATTTAAGGTGTAACGAAGTGGAGGTTCTTGTCAACAGAGCAGCCCTAAACTTTGGGGTGCCTGTGTCTTGCTGATTTTTAGTTTTCCCAATTTGTACACCCATGAGTGGAAGTGCCCTATGCTCTCTAAGCTGTGTGTTTTAGATGTTTCAGGACACACCGTACACTTCTCCAGAGTGGCTGTTGGCAATTTACATCCCGCCCATCAGCGTAGCAAGGCTCCCATTTCTCCATGGCCTGTCCTGCATTTCTGGTTTTGACACTTTTTTCAGCATGGCCCTTTTGACCGATGGGAAGCGAGACTTCTTTGTAGCGCTGATTTGCCTTTCCAGGTTGCTTGGTTGGCCAAAAAGGGCGTATGCGTTTTTTCCTGAATATATTCAGGAAAAAACGCATACGCCCTTTTTGGCCAAGGGCATCATGGTGGACGTTTTGCCGCTTTTCATGTGCTTTAAAGGCGATTCTAATCTACCTCCTGAAATCTGTTTCCTGTAATTCTGCCTTGCTTTCAAATACTCTTTGTTGCCTTCCCTCAATATATTTGTGGACGAGAGTTATCATTTATAACTCTGCAGGTTTGTGAATTGCAGCGCTCCTGAGCTCCAATTTTCAACTCGCTTTTTTGGGAGCTGGCCGCAAAAGCGCAGGATTGCTTCAGGCCCTATTCTGGTTCTGGGGGGCAGGCTGATCCCGTGGATAATTCTTCTTCCTGATGGGAAAATAGAATGACCTGTGCCTTTCCCAACACCTAGAACTAGTCTCTCATAGGTTCCCCCTCTTCCCGTTCATCCTCAGGACAAATTGCAACCTGTACGGGACAGCAGGTTAAAGGCGCTGATTCTCCAAGGAGGGAGATTGCTAGTAAAGCGGCTTGAATTGCGAACCCGAGCACAAGGAGATGAGAAATGAGGTGCGTTTTAGAAACCTTTCCCTATCACACGGTGTACCAACTTCTGGGTTTCTCATGCATGTTTTCGATGTAGGAAGATGCCCTTGAACCTGGAGATTTGGGACCCATGGGATGGGTACCGTGCAGTATTACTTTAAAGGGTCTGCGTTTGCTCACCCAACCTCACCAAACCTCTCAGCCCCAAGAGTGTCCACCCTTATGTCTCATCCAGCTGTGGGTCTAGATATGGTCAATCCAGGTTGCATCACAGCCCGTGATCGAATTTTGTAAGAATTTCTCTCTCTTTCACTGTCTTTGTTTCATGGGTTTTTAAAAGTAATTTATTTTTATAATGGGGTTTAGCTGCTTTTCACTGCTGTGTTTCTGCCGCTTTACACCCAATTGACTCACTTACAGAGAGCTATCAATACATAGGTTTTAAGATTCTAACTAGTCGGATATATTCTTGTGCGGTGAATAGGGGGTGTTGAGTCCAGTTCACTGAGCAAGGAGTAGGTCTTGTTTATTACATATTGGGTTTATGGAACGGTATCTGAGCTAATTTGAAACCCTTGTTTTATGCATCACCCCACCTCACCTTACCCGTTCAGCAGCCATAGTGTGTTTTCTAAATATGTGACTGTGTTCTGCCTTGTAATTCAGTACAAGTGTAGCCGTTTTTACATTCCCTCTATAAGTGATAGCTTATGAAACGTGTCTTTTTCTGTGTGACGTATCTCACTTAGAATCGTCGTACCTGAACCCACTCATCATGCTGCTACTAGCCTTATGACATTTATTTCATGGCTGAGTGATATTCCATTGTACATGAGGTCCACAACTTCTTTATCCATTTTTCTCTTTCCTGGGATATTTAAGGTGTAACGAAGTGGAGGTTCTTGTCAACAGAGCAGCCCTAAACTTTGGGGTGCCTGTGTCTTGCTGATTTTTAGTTTTCCCAATTTGTACATCCATGAGTGGAAGTGCCCTATGCTCTCTAAGCTGTGTGTTTTAGATGTTTCAGGACACACCGTACACTTCTCCAGAGTGGCTGTTGGCAATTTACATCCCGCCCATCAGCGTAGCAAGGCTCCCGTTTCTCCATGGCCTGTCCTGCATTTCTGGTTTTGACACTTTTTTCAGCATGGCCCTTTTGACCGATGGGAAGGGAGACTTCTTTGTAGCGCTGATTGTCCTTTCCAGGTTGCTTGGTTGGCCAAAAAGGGCGTATGCGTTTTTTCCTGAATATATTCAGGAAAAAACGCATACGCCCTTTTTGGCCAAGGGCATCATGGTCGACGTTTTGCCGCTTTTCATGTGCTTTAAAGGCGATTCGAATCTACCTCCTGAAATCTGTTTCCTGTAATTCTGCCTTGCTTTCAAATACTCTTCGTTGCCTTCCCTCAATATATTTGTGGACAAGAGTTATCATTTATAACTCTGCAGGTTTGTGAATTGCAGCGCTCCTGAGCTCCAATTTTCAACTCGCTTTTTTGGGAGCTGGCCGCAAAAGCGCAGGATTGCTTCAGGCCCTATTCTGGTTCCGGGGGGCAGGCTGAGCCCGTGGTTAATTCTTCTTCCTGATGGGAAAATAGAATGACCTGTGCCTTTCCCAACACCTAGAGCTAGTCTCTGATAGGTTCCCCCTCTTCCCGTTCATCCTCAGGACAAATTGCAACCTGTACGGGACAGCAGGTTAAAGGCGCTGATTCTCCAAGGAGGGAGATTGCTAGTAAAGCGGCTTGAATTGCGAACCCGAGCACAAGGAGATGAGAAATGAGGTGCGTTTTAGAAACCTTTCCCTATCACACGGTGTACCAACTTCTGGGTTTCTCATGCATGTTTTCGATGTAGGAAGATGCCCTTGAACCTGGAGATTTGGGACCCATGGGATGGGTACTATGCAGTATTACTTTAAAGGGTCTGCGTTTGCTCACCCAACCTCACCAAACCTCTCAGCCCCAAGAGTGTCCACCCTTATGTCTCATCCAGCTGTGGGTCTAGATATGGTCAATCCAGGTTGCATCACAGCCCGTGAACGAATTTTGGAAGAATTTCTCTCTCTTTCACTGTCTTTGTTTCATGGGTTTTTAAAAGTAATTTATTTTTATAATGGGGTTTAGCTGCTTTTCACTGCTGTGTTTATGCCGCTTTACACCCAATTGACTCACTTACAGAGAGCTATCAATACATAGGTTTTAAGATTCTAACTAGTCGGATATATTCTTGTGCGGTGAATAGGGGGTGTTGAGTCCAGTTCACTGAGCAAGGAGTAGGTCTTGTTTATTACATATTGGGTTTATGGAACGGTATCTGAGCTAATTTGAAACCCTTGTTTTATGCATCACCCCACCTCACCTTACCCGTTCAGCAGCCATAGTGTGTTTTCTAAATATGTGACTGTGTTCTGCCTTGTAATTCAGTTCAAGTGTAGCCGTATTTACATTCCCTCTATAAGTGATAGCTTTTGAAACGTGTCTTTTTCTGTGTGACGTATTTCACTTAGAATCGTCGTACCTAACCCCACTCATCATGCTGCTACTAGCCTTATGACATTTATTTCATGGCTGAGTGATATTCCATTGTACATGAGGTCCACAACTTCTTTATCCATTTTCCTCTTTCCTGGGATATTTAAGGTGTAACGAAGTGGAGGTTCTTGTCAACAGAGCAGCCCTAAACTTTGGGGTGCCTGTGTCTTGCTGATTTTTAGTTTTCCCAATTTGTACACCCATGAGTGGAAGTGCCCTATGCTCTCTAAGCTGTGTGTTTTAGATGTTTCAGGACACACCGTACACTTCTCCAGAGTGGCTGTTGGCAATTTACATCCCGCCCATCAGCGTAGCAAGGCTCCCATTTCTCCATGGCCTGTCCTGCATTTCTGGTTTTGACACTTTTTTCAGCATGGCCCTTTTGACCGATGGGAAGCGAGACTTCTTTGTAGCGCTGATTTGCCTTTCCAGGTTGCTTGGTTGGCCAAAAAGGGCGTATGCGTTTTTTCCTGAATATATTCAGGAAAAAACGCATACGCCCTTTTTGGCCAAGGGCATCATGGTGGACGTTTTGCCGCTTTTCATGTGCTTTAAAGGCGATTCTAATCTACCTCCTGAAATCTGTTTCCTGTAATTCTGCCTTGCTTTCAAATACTCTTTGTTGCCTTCCCTCAATATATTTGTGGACGAGAGTTATCATTTATAACTCTGCAGGTTTGTGAATTGCAGTGCTCCTGAGCTCCAATTTTCAACTCGCTTTTTTGGGAGCTGGCCGCAAAAGCGCAGGATTGCTTCAGGCCCTATTCTGGTTCTGGGGGGCAGGCTGATCCCGTGGATAATTCTTCTTCCTGATGGGAAAATAGAATGACCTGTGCCTTTCCCAACACCTAGAACTAGTCTCTCATAGGTTCCCCCTCTTCCCGTTCATCCTCAGGACAAATTGCAACCTGTACGGGACAGCAGGTTAAAGGCGCTGATTCTCCAAGGAGGGAGATTGCTAGTAAAGTGGCTTGAATTGCGAACCCGAGCACAAGGAGATGAGAAATGAGGTGCGTTTTAGAAACCTTTCCCTATCACACGGTGTACCAACTTCTGGGTTTCTCATGCATGTTTTCGATGTAGGAAGATGCCCTTGAACCTGGAGATTTGGGACCCATGGGATGGGTACCGTGCAGTATTACTTTAAAGGGTCTGCGTTTGCTCACCCAACCTCACCAAACCTCTCAGCCCCAAGAGTGTCCACCCTTATGTCTCATCCAGCTGTGGGTCTAGATATGGTCAATCCAGGTTGCATCACAGCCCGTGATCGAATTTTGTAAGAATTTCTCTCTCTTTCACTGTCTTTGTTTCATGGGTTTTTAAAAGTAATTTATTTTTATAATGGGGTTTAGCTGCTTTTCACTGCTGTGTTTCTGCCGCTTTACAGCCAATTGACTCACTTACAGAGAGCTATCAATACATAGGTTTTAAGATTCTAACTAGTCGGATATATTCTTGTGCGGTGAATAGGGGGTGTTGAGTCCAGTTCACTGAGCAAGGAGTAGGTCTTGTTTATTACATATTGGGTTTATGGAACGGTATCTGAGCTAATTTGAAACCCTTGTTTTATGCATCACCCCACCTCACCTTACCCGTTCAGCAGCCATAGTGTGTTTTCTAAATATGTGACTGTGTTCTGCCTTGTAATTCAGTACAAGTGTAGCCGTTTTTACATTCCCTCTATAAGTGAAAGCTTATGAAACGTGTCTTTTTCTGTGTGACGTATCTCACTTAGAATCGTCGTACCTGAACCCACTCATCATGCTGCTACTAGCCTTATGACATTTATTTCATGGCTGAGTGATATTCCATTGTACATGAGGTCCACAACTTCTTTATCCATTTTTCTCTTTCCTGGGATATTTAAGGTGTAACGAAGTGGAGGTTCTTGTCAACAGAGCAGCCCTAAACTTTGGTGTGCCTGTGTCTTGCTGATTTTTAGTTTTCCCAATTTGTACATCCATGAGTGGAAGTGCCCTATGCTCTCTAAGCTGTGTGTTTTAGATGTTTCAGGACACACCGTACACTTCTCCAGAGTGGCTGTTGGCAATTTACATCCCGCCCATCAGCGTAGCAAGGCTCCCGTTTCTCCATGGCCTGTCCTGCATTTCTGGTTTTGACACTTTTTTCAGCATGGCCCTTTTGACCGATGGGAAGCGAGACTTCTTTGTAGCGCTGATTGTCCTTTCCAGGTTGCTTGGTTGGCCAAAAAGGGCGTATGCGTTTTTTCCTGAATATATTCAGGAAAAAACGCATACGCCCTTTTTGGCCAAGGGCATCATGGTGGACGATTTGCCGCTTTTCATGTGCTTTAAAGGCGATTCGAATCTACCTCCTGAAATCTGTTTCCTGTAATTCTGCCTTGCTTTCAAATACTCTTTGTTGCCTTCCCTCAATATATTTGTGGACCAGAGTTATCATTTATAACTCTGCAGGTTTGTGAATTGCAGTGCTCCTGAGCTCCAATTTTCAACTCGCTTTTTTGGGAGCTGGCCGCAAAAGCGCAGGATTGCTTCAGGCCCTATTCTGGTTCTGGGGGGCAGGCTGATCCCGTGGATAATTCTTCTTCCTGATGGGAAAATAGAATGACCTGTGCCTTTCCCAACACCTAGAACTAGTCTCTCATAGGTTCCCCCTCTTCCCGTTCATCCTCAGGACAAATTGCAACCTGTACGGGACAGCAGGTTAAAGGCGCTGATTCTCCGAGGAGGGAGATTGCTAGTAAAGCGGCTTGAATTGCGAACCCGAGCACAAGGAGATGAGAAATGAGGTGCGTTTTAGAAACCTTTCCCTATCACACGGTGTACCAACTTCTGGGTTTCTCATGCATGTTTTCGATGTAGGAAGATGCCCTTGAACCTGGAGATTTGGGACCCATGGGATGGGTACCGTGCAGTATTACTTTAAAGGGTCTGCGTTTGCTCACCCAACCTCACCAAACCTCTCAGCCCCAAGAGTGTCCACCCTTATGTCTCATCCAGCTGTGGGTCTAGATATGGTCAATCCAGGTTGCATCACAGCCCGTGAACGAATTTTGTAAGAATTTCTCTCTCTTTCACTGTCTTTGTTTCATGGGTTTTTAAAAGTAATTTATTTTTATAATGGGGTTTAGCTGCTTTTCACTGCTGTGTTTCTGCCGCTTTACAGCCAATTGACTCACTTACAGAGAGCTATCAATACATAGGTTTTAAGATTCTAACTAGTCGGATATATTCTTGTGCGGTGAATAGGGGGTGTTGAGTCCAGTTCACTGAGCAAGGAGTAGGTCTTGTTTATTACATATTGGGTTTATGGAACGGTATCTGAGCTAATTTGAAACCCTTGTTTTATGCATCACCCCACCTCACCTTACCCGTTCAGCAGCCATAGTGTGTTTTCTAAATATGTGACTGTGTTCTGCCTTGTAATTCAGTACAAGTGTAGCCGTTTTTACATTCCCTCTATAAGTGATAGCTTATGAAACGTGTCTTTTTCTGTGTGACGTATCTCACTTAGAATCGTCGTACCTGAACCCACTCATCATGCTGCTACTAGCCTTATGACATTTATTTCATGGCTGAGTGATATTCCATTGTACATGAGGTCCACAACTTCTTTATCCATTTTTCTCTTTCCTGGGATATTTAAGGTGTAACGAAGTGGAGGTTCTTGTCAACAGAGCAGCCCTAAACTTTGGGGTGCCTGTGTCTTGCTGATTTTTAGTTTTCCCAATTTGTACATCCATGAGTGGAAGTGCCCTATGCTCTCTAAGCTGTGTGTTTTAGATGTTTCAGGACACACCGTACACTTCTCCAGAGTGGCTGTTGGCAATTTACATCCCGCCCATCAGCGTAGCAAGGCTCCCGTTTCTCCATGGCCTGTCCTGCATTTCTGGTTTTGACACTTTTTTCAGCATGGCCCTTTTGACCGATGGGAAGGGAGACTTCTTTGTAGCGCTGATTGTCCTTTCCAGGTTGCTTGGTTGGCCAAAAAGGGCGTATGCGTTTTTTCCTGAATATATTCAGGAAAAAACGCATACGCCCTTTTTGGCCAAGGGCATCATGGTCGACGTTTTGCCGCTTTTCATGTGCTTTAAAGGCGATTCGAATCTACCTCCTGAAATCTGTTTCCTGTAATTCTGCCTTGCTTTCAAATACTCTTCGTTGCCTTCCCTCAATATATTTGTGGACAAGAGTTATCATTTATAACTCTGCAGGTTTGTGAATTGCAGCGCTCCTGAGCTCCAATTTTCAACTCGCTTTTTTGGGAGCTGGCCGCAAAAGCGCAGGATTGCTTCAGGCCCTATTCTGGTTCCGGGGGGCAGGCTGAGCCCGTGGTTAATTCTTCTTCCTGATGGGAAAATAGAATGACCTGTGCCTTTCCCAACACCTAGAGCTAGTCTCTGATAGGTTCCCCCTCTTCCCGTTCATCCTCAGGACAAATTGCAACCTGTACGGGACAGCAGGTTAAAGGCGCTGATTCTCCAAGGAGGGAGATTGCTAGTAAAGCGGCTTGAATTGCGAACCCGAGCACAAGGAGATGAGAAATGAGGTGCGTTTTAGAAACCTTTCCCTATCACACGGTGTACCAACTTCTGGGTTTCTCATGCATGTTTTCGATGTAGGAAGATGCCCTTGAACCTGGAGATTTGGGACCCATGGGATGGGTACCGTGCAGTATTACTTTAAAGGGTCTGCGTTTGCTCACCCAACCTCACCAAACCTCTCAGCCCCAAGAGTGTCCACCCTTATGTCTCATCCAGCTGTGGGTCTAGATATGGTCAATCCAGGTTGCATCACAGCCCGTGAACGAATTTTGTAAGAATTTCTCTCTCTTTCACTGTCTTTGTTTCATGGGTTTTTAAAAGTAATTTATTTTTATAATGGGGTTTAGCTGCTTTTCACTGCTGTGTTTATGCCGCTTTACACCCAATTGACTCACTTACAGAGAGCTATCAATACATAGGTTTTAAGATTCTAACTAGTCGTATATATTCTTGTGCGGTGAATAGGGGGTGTTGAGTCCAGTTCACTGAGCAAGGAGTAGGTCTTGTTTATTACATATTGGGTTTATGGAACGGTATCTGAGCTAATTTGAAACCCTTGTTTTATGCATCACCCCACCTCACCTTACCCGTTCAGCAGCCATAGTGTGTTTTCTAAATATGTGACTGTGTTCTGCCTTGTAATTCAGTTCAAGTGTAGCGGTTTTTACATTCCCTCTATAAGTGATAGCTTGTGAAACGTGTCTTTTTCTGTGTGACGTATCTCACTTAGAATCGTCGTACCTAAACCCACTCATCATGCTGCTACTAGCCTTATGACATTTATTTCATGGCTGAGTGATATTCCATTGTACATGAGGTCCACAACTTCTTTATCCATTTTTCTCTTTCCTGGGATATTTAAGGTGTAACGAAGTGGAGGTTCTTGTCAACAGAGCAGCCCTAAACTTTGGGGTGCCTGTGTCTTGCTGATTTTTAGTTTTCCCAATTTGTACACCCATGAGTGGAAGTGCCCTATGCTCTCTAAGCTGTGTGTTTTAGATGTTTCAGGACACACCGTACACTTCTCCAGAGTGGCTGTTGGCAATTTACATCCCGCCCATCAGCGTAGCAAGGCTCCCATTTCTCCATGGCCTGTCCTGCATTTCTGGTTTTGACACTTTTTTCAGCATGGCCCTTTTGACCGTTGGGAAGCGAGACTTCTTTGTAGCGCTGATTTGCCTTTCCAGGTTGCTTGGTTGGCCAAAAAGGGCGTATGCGTTTTTTCCTGAATATATTCAGGAAAAAACGCATACGCCCTTTTTGGCCAAGGGCATCATGGTGGACGTTTTGCCGCTTTTCATGTGCTTTAAAGGCGATTCTAATCTACCTCCTGAAATCTGTTTCCTGTAATTCTGCCTTGCTTTCAAATACTCTTCGTTGCCTTCCCTCAATATATTTGTGGACGAGAGTTATCATTTATAACTCTGCAGGTTTGTGAATTGCAGTGCTCCTGAGCTCCAATTTTCAACTCGCTTTTTTGGGAGCTGGCCGCAAAAGCGCAGGATTGCTTCAGGCCCTATTCTGGTTCTGGGGGGCAGGCTGATCCCGTGGATAATTCTTCTTCCTGATGGGAAAATAGAATGACCTGTGCCTTTCCCAACACCTAGAGCTAGTCTCTCATAGGTTCCCCCTCTTCCCGTTCATCCTCAGGACAAATTGCAACCTGTACGGGACAGCAGGTTAAAGGCGCTGATACTCCAAGGAGGGAGATTGCTAGTAAAGCGGCTTGAATTGCTAACCCGAGCACAAGGAGATGAGAAATGAGGTGCGTTTTAGAAACCTTTTCCTATCACACGGTGTACCAACTTCTGGGTTTCTCATGCATGTTTTCGATGTAGGAAGATGCCCTTGAACCTGGAGATTTGGGACCCATGGGATGGGTACCGTGCAGTATTACTTTAAAGGGTGTGCGTTTGCTCACCCAACCTCACCAAACCTCTCAGCCCCAAGAGTGTCCACCCTTATGTCTCATCCAGCTGTGGGTCTAGATATGGTCAATCCAGGTTGCATCACAGCCCGTGATCGAATTTTGTAAGAATTTCTCTCTCTTTCACTGTCTTTGTTTCATGGGTTTTTAAAAGTAATTTATTTTTATAATGGGGTTTAGCTGCTTTTCACTGCTGTGTTTCTGCCGCTTTACACCCAATTGACTCACTTACAGAGAGCTATCAATACATAGGTTTTAAGATTCTAACTAGTCGGATATATTCTTGTGCGGTGAATAGGGGGTGTTGAGTCCAGTTCACTGAGCAAGGAGTAGGTCTTGTTTATTACATATTGGGTTTATGGAACGGTATCTGAGCTAATTTGAAACCCTTGTTTTATGCATCACCCCACCTCACCTTACCCGTTCAGCAGCCATAGTGTGTTTTCTAAATATGTGACTGTGTTCTGCCTTGTAATTCAGTACAAGTGTAACCGTTTTTACATTCCCTCTATAAGTGATAGCTTATGAAACGTGTCTTTTTCTGTGTGACGTATCTCACTTAGAATCGTCGTACCTGAACCCACTCATCATGCTGCTACTAGCCTTATGACATTTATTTCATGGCTGAGTGATATTCCATTGTACATGAGGTCCACAACTTCTTTATCCATTTTTCTCTTTCCTGGGATATTTAAGGTGTAACGAAGTGGAGGTTCTTGTCAACAGAGCAGCCCTAAACTTTGGGGTGCCTGTGTCTTGCTGATTTTTAGTTTTCCCAATTTGTACATCCATGAGTGGAAGTGCCCTATGCTCTCTAAGCTGTGTGTTTTAGATGTTTCAGGACACACCGTACACTTCTCCAGAGTGGCTGTTGGCAATTTACATCCCGCCCATCAGCGTAGCAAGGCTCCCGTTTCTCCATGGCCTGTCCTGCATTTCTGGTTTTGACACTTTTTTCAGCATGGCCCTTTTGACCGATGGGAAGCGAGACTTCTTTGTAGCGCTGATTGTCCTTTCCAGGTTGCTTGGTTGGCCAAAAAGGGCGTATGCGTTTTTTCCTGAATATATTCAGGAAAAAACGCATACGCCCTTTTTGGCCAAGGGCATCATGGTGGACGTTTTGCCGCTTTTCATGTGCTTTAAAGGCGATTCGAATCTACCTCCTGAAATCTGTTTCCTGTAATTCTGCCTTGCTTTCAAATACTCTTCGTTGCCTTCCCTCAATATATTTGTGGACAAGAGTTATCATTTATAACTCTGCAGGTTTGTGAATTGCAGCGCTCATGAGCTCCAATTTTCAACTCGCTTTTTTGGGAGCTGGCCGCAAAAGCGCAGGATTGCTTCAGGCCCTATTCTGGTTCCGGGGGGCAGGCTGAGCCCGTGGTTAATTCTTCTTCCTGATGGGAAAATAGAATGACCTGTGCCTTTCCCAACACCTAGAGCTAGTCTCTGATAGGTTCCCCCTCTTCCCGTTCATCCTCAGGACAAATTGCAACCTGTACGGGACAGCAGGTTAAAGGCGCTGATTCTCCAAGGAGGGAGATTGCTAGTAAAGCGGCTTGAATTGCGAACCCGAGCACAAGGAGATGAGAAATGAGGTGCGTTTTAGAAACCTTTCCCTATCACACGGTGTACCAACTTCTGGGTTTCTCATGCATGTTTTCGATGTAGGAAGATGCCCTTGAACCTGGAGATTTGGGACCCATGGGATGGGTACTATGCAGTATTACTTTAAAGGGTCTGCGTTTGCTCACCCAACCTCACCAAACCTCTCAGCCCCAAGAGTGTCCACCCTTATGTCTCATCCAGCTGTGGGTCTAGATATGGTCAATCCAGGTTGCATCACAGCCCGTGAACGAATTTTGGAAGAATTTCTCTCTCTTTCACTGTCTTTGTTTCATGGGTTTTTAAAAGTAATTTATTTTTATAATGGGGTTTAGCTGCTTTTCACTGCTGTGTTTCTGCCGCTTTACACCCAATTGACTCACTTACAGAGAGCTATCAATACATAGGTTTTAAGATTCTAACTAGTCGTATATATTCTTGTGCGGTGAATAGGGGGTGTTGAGTCCAGTTCACTGAGCAAGGAGTAGGTCTTGTTTATTACATATTGGGTTTATGGAACGGTATCTGAGCTAATTTGAAACCCTTGTTTTATGCATCACCCCACCTCACCTTACCCGTTCAGCAGCCATAGTGTGTTTTCTAAATATGTGACTGTGTTCTGCCTTGTAATTCAGTTCAAGTGTAGCCGTATTTACATTCCCTCTATAAGTGATAGCTTTTGAAACGTGTCTCTTTCTGTGTGACGTATCTCACTTAGAATCGTCGTACCTAACCCCACTCATCATGCTGCTACTAGCCTTATGACATTTATTTCATGGCTGAGTGATATTCCATTGTACATGAGGTCCACAACTTCTTTATCCATTTTCCTCTTTCCTGGGATATTTAAGGTGTAACGAAGTGGAGGTTCTTGTCAACAGAGCAGCCCTAAACTTTGGGGTGCCTGTGTCTTGCTGATTTTTAGTTTTCCCAATTTGTACATCCATGAGTGGAAGTGCCCTATGCTCTCTAAGCTGTGTGTTTTAGATGTTTCAGGACACACCGTACACTTCTCCAGAGTGGCTGTTGGCAATTTACATCCCGCCCATCAGCGTAGCAAGGCTCCCATTTCTCCATGGCCTGTCCTGCATTTCTGGTTTTGACACTTTTTTCAGCATGGCCCTTTTGACCGATGGGAAGCGAGACTTCTTTGTAGCGCTGATTTGCCTTTCCAGGTTGCTTGGTTGGCCAAAAAGGGCGTATGCGTTTTTTCCTGAATATATTCAGGAAAAAACGCATACGCCCTTTTTGGCCAAGGGCATCATGGTGGACGTTTTGCCGCTTTTCATGTGCTTTAAAGGCGATTCTAATCTACCTCCTGAAATCTGTTTCCTGTAATTCTGCCTTGCTTTCAAATACTCTTCGTTGCCTTCCCTCAATATATTTGTGGACGAGAGTTATCATTTATAACTCTGCAGGTTTGTGAATTGCAGTGCTCCTGAGCTCCAATTTTCAACTCGCTTTTTTGGGAGCTGGCCGCAAAAGCGCAGGATTGCTTCAGGCCCTATTCTGGTTCTGGGGGGCAGGCTGATCCCGTGGATAATTCTTCTTCCTGATGGGAAAATAGAATGACCTGTGCCTTTCCCAACACCTAGAACTAGTCTCTCATAGGTTCCCCCTCTTCCCGTTCATCCTCAGGACAAATTGCAACCTGTACGGGACAGCAGGTTAAAGGCGCTGATTCTCCAAGGAGGGAGATTGCTAGTAAAGCGGCTTGAATTGCGAACCCGAGCACAAGGAGATGAGAAATGAGGTGCGTTTTAGAAACCTTTCCCTATCACACGGTGTACCAACTTCTGGGTTTCTCATGCATGTTTTCGATGTAGGAAGATGCCCTTGAACCTGGAGATTTGGGACCCATGGGATGGGTACCGTGCAGTATTACTTTAAAGGGTGTGCGTTTGCTCACCCAACCTCACTAAACCTCTCAGCCCCAAGAGTGTCCACCCTTATGTCTCATCCAGCTGTGGGTCTAGATATGGTCAATCCAGGTTGCATCACAGCCCGTGATCGAATTTTGTAAGAATTTCTCTCTCTTTCACTGTCTTTGTTTCATGGGTTTTTAAAAGTAATTTATTTTTATAATGGGGTTTAGCTGCTTTTCACTGCTGTGTTTCTGCCGCTTTACACCCAATTGACTCACTTACAGAGAGCTATCAATACATAGGTTTTAAGATTCTAACTAGTCGGATATATTCTTGTGCGGTGAATAGGGGGTGTTGAGTCCAGTTCACTGAGCAAGGAGTAGGTCTTGTTTATTACATATTGGGTTTATGGAACGGTATCTGAGCTAATTTGAAACCCTTGTTTTATGCATCACCCCACCTCACCTTACCCGTTCAGCAGCCATAGTGTGTTTTCTAAATATGTGACTGTGTTCTGCCTTGTAATTCAGTACAAGTGTAGCCGTTTTTACATTCCCCCTATAAGTGATAGCTTATGAAACGTGTCTTTTTCTGTGTGACGTATCTCACTTAGAATTGTCGTACCTGAACCCACTCATCATGCTGCTACTAGCCTTATGACATTTATTTCATGGCTGAGTGATATTCCATTGTACATGAGGTCCACAACTTCTTTATCCATTTTTCTCTTTCCTGGGATATTTAAGGTGTAACGAAGTGGAGGTTCTTGTCAACAGAGCAGCCCTAAACTTTGGGGTGCCTGTGTCTTGCTGATTTTTAGTTTTCCCAATTTGTACATCCATGAGTGGAAGTGCCCTATGCTCTCTAAGCTGTGTGTTTTAGATGTTTCAGGACACACCGTACACTTCTCCAGAGTGGCTGTTGGCAATTTACATCCCGCCCATCAGCGTAGCAAGGCTCCCGTTTCTCCATGGCCTGTCCTGCATTTCTGGTTTTGACACTTTTTTCAGCATGGCCCTTTTGACCGATGGGAAGCGAGACTTCTTTGTAGCGCTGATTGTCCTTTCCAGGTTGCTTGGTTGGCCAAAAAGGGCGTATGCGTTTTTTCCTGAATATATTCAGGAAAAAACGCATACGCCCTTTTTGGCCAAGGGCATCATGGTCGACGTTTTGCCGCTTTTCATGTGCTTTAAAGGCGATTCGAATCTACCTCCTGAAATCTGTTTCCTGTAATTCTGCCTTGCTTTCAAATACTCTTCGTTGCCTTCCCTCAATATATTTGTGGACAAGAGTTATCATTTATAACTCTGCAGGTTTGTGAATTGCAGCGCTCATGAGCTCCAATTTTCAACTCGCTTTTTTGGGAGCTGGCCGCAAAAGCGCAGGATTGCTTCAGGCCCTATTCTGGTTCCGGGGGGCAGGCTGAGCCCGTGGTTAATTCTTCTTCCTGATGGGAAAATAGAATGACCTGTGCCTTTCCCAACACCTAGAGCTAGTCTCTGATAGGTTCCCCCTCTTCCCGTTCATCCTCAGGACAAATTGCAACCTGTACGGGACAGCAGGTTAAAGGCGCTGATTCTCCAAGGAGGGAGATTGCTAGTAAAGCGGCTTGAATTGCGAACCCGAGCACAAGGAGATGAGAAATGAGGTGCGTTTTAGAAACCTTTCCCTATCACACGGTGTACCAACTTCTGGGTTTCTCATGCATGTTTTCGATGTAGGAAGATGCCCTTGAACCTGGAGATTTGGGACCCATGGGATGGGTACTATGCAGTATTACTTTAAAGGGTCTGCGTTTGCTCACCCAACCTCACCAAACCTCTCAGCCCCAAGAGTGTCCACCCTTATGTCTCATCCAGCTGTGGGTCTAGATATGGTCAATCCAGGTTGCATCACAGCCCGTGAACGAATTTTGTAAGAATTTCTCTCTCTTTCACTCTCTTTGTTTCATGGGTTTTTAAAAGTAATTTATTTTTATAATGGGGTTTAGCCTCTTTTCACTGCTGTGTTTATGCCGCTTTACACCCAATTGACTCACTTACAGAGAGCTATCAATACATAGGTTTTAAGATTCTAACTAGTCGTATATATTCTTGTGCGGTGAATAGGGGGTGTTGAGTCCAGTTCACTGAGCAAGGAGTAGGTCTTGTTTATTACATATTGGGTTTATGGAACGGTATCTGAGCTAATTTGAAACCCTTGTTTTATGCATCACCCCACCTCACCTTACCCGTTCAGCAGCCATAGTGTGTTTTCTAAATATGTGACTGTGTTCTGCCTTGTAATTCAGTTCAAGTGTAGCGGTTTTTACATTCCCTCTATAAGTGATAGCTTGTGAAACGTGTCTTTTTCTGTGTGACGTATCTCACTTAGAATCGTCGTACCTAAACCCACTCATCATGCTGCTACTAGCCTTATGACATTTATTTCATGGCTGAGTGATATTCCATTGTACATGAGGTCCACAACTTCTTTATCCATTTTTCTCTTTCCTGGGATATTTAAGGTGTAACGAAGTGGAGGTTCTTGTCAACAGAGCAGCCCTAAACTTTGGGGTGCCTGTGTCTTGCTGATTTTTAGTTTTCCCAATTTGTACACCCATGAGTGGAAGTGACCTTTGCTCTCTAAGCTGTGTGTTTTAGATGTTTCAGGACACACCGTACACTTCTCCAGAGTGGCTGTTGGCAATTTACATCCCGCCCATCAGCGTAGCAAGGCTCCCATTTCTCCATGGCCTGTCCTGCATTTCTGGTTTTGACACTTTTTTCAGCATGGCCCTTTTGACCGTTGGGAAGCGAGACTTCTTTGTAGCGCTGATTGTCCTTTCCAGGTTGCTTGGTTGGCCAAAAAGGGCGTATGCGTTTTTTCCTGAATATATTCAGGAAAAAACGCATACGCCCTTTTTGGCCAAGGGCATCATGGTGGACGTTTTGCCGCTTTTCATGTGCTTTAAAGGCGATTCTAATCTACCTCCTGAAATCTGTTTCCTGTAATTCTGCCTTGCTTTCAAATACTCTTCGTTGCCTTCCCTCAATATATTTGTGGACGAGAGTTATCATTTATAACTCTGCAGGTTTGTTAATTGCAGTGCTCCTGAGCTCCAATTTTCAACTCGCTTTTTTGGGAGCTGGCCGCAAAAGCGCAGGATTGCTTCAGGCACTATTCTGGTTCTGGGGGGCAGGCTGATCCCGTGGATAATTCTTCTTCCTGATGGGAAAATAGAATGACCTGTGCCTTTCCCAACACCTAGAGCTAGTCTCTCATAGGTTCCCCCTCTTCCCGTTCATCCTCAGGACAAATTGCAACCTGTACGGGACAGCAGGTTAAAGGCGCTGATACTCCAAGGAGGGAGATTGCTAGTAAAGCGGCTTGAATTGCTAACCCGAGCACAAGGAGATGAGAAATGAGGTGCGTTTTAGAAACCTTTCCCTATCACACGGTGTACCAACTTCTGGGTTTCTCATGCATGTTTTCGATGTAGGAAGATGCCCTTGAACCTGGAGATTTGGGACCCATGGGATGGGTACTATGCAGTATTACTTTAAAGGGTCTGCGTTTGCTCACCCAACCTCACCAAACCTCTCAGCCCCAAGAGTGTCCACCCTTATGTCTCATCCAGCTGTGGGTCTAGATATGGTCAATCCAGGTTGCATCACAGCCCGTGAACGAATTTTGTAAGAATTTCTCTCTCTTTCACTGTCTTTGTTTCATGGGTTTTTAAAAGTAATTTATTTTTATAATGGGGTTTAGCTGCTTTTCACTGCTGTGTTTATGCCGCTTTACAGCCAATTGACTCACTTACAGAGAGCTATCAATACATAGGTTTTAAGATTCTAACTAGTCGGATATATTCTTGTGCGGTGAATAGGGGGTGTTGAGTCCAGTTCACTGAGCAAGGAGTAGGTCTTGTTTATTACATATTGGGTTTATGGAACGGTATCTGAGCTAATTTGAAACCCTTGTTTTATGCATCACCCCACCTCACCTTACCCGTTCAGCAGCCATAGTGTGTTTTCTAAATATGTGACTGTGTTCTGCCTTGTAATTCAGTTCAAGTGTAGCCGTATTTACATTCCCTCTATAAGTGATAGCTTTTGAAACGTGTCTTTTTCTGTGTGACGTATTTCACTTAGAATCGTCGTACCTAACCCCACTCATCATGCTGCTACTAGCCTTATGACATTTATTTCATGGCTGAGTGATATTCCATTGTACATGAGGTCCACAACTTCTTTATCCATTTTCCTCTTTCCTGGGATATTTAAGGTGTAACGAAGTGGAGGTTCTTGTCAACAGAGCAGCCCTAAACTTTGGGGTGCCTGTGTCTTGCTGATTTTTAGTTTTCCCAATTTGTACACCCATGAGTGGAAGTGCCCTATGCTCTCTAAGCTGTGTGTTTTAGATGTTTCAGGACACACCGTACACTTCTCCAGAGTGGCTGTTGGCAATTTACATCCCGCCCATCAGCGTAGCAAGGCTCCCATTTCTCCATGGCCTGTCCTGCATTTCTGGTTTTGACACTTTTTTCAGCATGGCCCTTTTGACCGATGGGAAGCGAGACTTCTTTGTAGCGCTGATTTGCCTTTCCAGGTTGCTTGGTTGGCCAAAAAGGGCGTATGCGTTTTTTCCTGAATATATTCAGGAAAAAACGCATACGCCCTTTTTGGCCAAGGGCATCATGGTGGACGTTTTGCCGCTTTTCATGTGCTTTAAAGGCGATTCTAATCTACCTCCTGAAATCTGTTTCCTGTAATTCTGCCTTGCTTTCAAATACTCTTTGTTGCCTTCCCTCAATATATTTGTGGACGAGAGTTATCATTTATAACTCTGCAGGTTTGTGAATTGCAGTGCTCCTGAGCTCCAATTTTCAACTCGCTTTTTTGGGAGCTGGCCGCAAAAGCGCAGGATTGCTTCAGGCCCTATTCTGGTTCTGGGGGGCAGGCTGATCCCGTGGATAATTCTTCTTCCTGATGGGAAAATAGAATGACCTGTGCCTTTCCCAACACCTAGAACTAGTCTCTCATAGGTTCCCCCTCTTCCCGTTCATCCTCAGGACAAATTGCAACCTGTACGGGACAGCAGGTTAAAGGCGCTGATTCTCCAAGGAGGGAGATTGCTAGTAAAGCGGCTTGAATTGCGAACCCGAGCACAAGGAGATGAGAAATGAGGTGCGTTTTAGAAACCTTTCCCTATCACACGGTGTACCAACTTCTGGGTTTCTCATGCATGTTTTCGATGTAGGAAGATGCCCTTGAACCTGGAGATTTGGGACCCATGGGATGGGTACCGTGCAGTATTACTTTAAAGGGTCTGCGTTTGCTCACCCAACCTCACCAAACCTCTCAGCCCCAAGAGTGTCCACCCTTATGTCTCATCCAGCTGTGGGTCTAGATATGGTCAATCCAGGTTGCATCACAGCCCATGATCGAATTTTGTAAGAATTTCTCTCTCTTTCACTGTCTTTGTTTCATGGGTTTTTAAAAGTAATTTATTTTTATAATGGGGTTTAGCTGCTTTTCACTGCTGTGTTTCTGCCGCTTTACACCCAATTGACTCACTTACAGAGAGCTATCAATACATAGGTTTTAAGATTCTAACTAGTCGGATATATTCTTGTGCGGTGAATAGGGGGTGTTGAGTCCAGTTCACTGAGCAAGGAGTAGGTCTTGTTTATTACATATTGGGTTTATGGAACGGTATCTGAGCTAATTTGAAACCCTTGTTTTATGCATCACCCCACCTCACCTTACCCGTTCAGCAGCCATAGTGTGTTTTCTAAATATGTGACTGTGTTCTGCCTTGTAATTCAGTACAAGTGTAGCCGTTTTTACATTCCCTCTATAAGTGATAGCTTATGAAACGTGTCTTTTTCTGTGTGACGTATCTCACTTAGAATCGTCGTACCTGAACCCACTCATCATGCTGCTACTAGCCTTATGACATTTATTTCATGGCTGAGTGATATTCCATTGTACATGAGGTCCACAACTTCTTTATCCATTTTTCTCTTTCCTGGGATATTTAAGGTGTAACGAAGTGGAGGTTCTTGTCAACAGAGCAGCCCTAAACTTTGGGGTGCCTGTGTCTTGCTGATTTTTAGTTTTCCCAATTTGTACATCCATGAGTGGAAGTGCCCTATGCTCTCTAAGCTGTGTGTTTTAGATGTTTCAGGACACACCGTACACTTCTCCAGAGTGGCTGTTGGCAATTTACATCCCGCCCATCAGCGTAGCAAGGCTCCCGTTTCTCCATGGCCTGTCCTGCATTTCTGGTTTTGACACTTTTTTCAGCATGGCCCTTTTGACCGATGGGAAGCGAGACTTCTTTGTAGCGCTGATTGTCCTTTCCAGGTTGCTTGGTTGGCCAAAAAGGGCGTATGCGTTTTTTCCTGAATATATTCAGGAAAAAACGCATACGCCCTTTTTGGCCAAGGGCATCATGGTGGACGTTTTGCCGCTTTTCATGTGCTTTAAAGGCGATTCGAATCTACCTCCTGAAATCTGTTTCCTGTAATTCTGCCTTGCTTTCAAATACTCTTCGTTGCCTTCCCTCAATATATTTGTGGACAAGAGTTATCATTTATAACTCTGCAGGTTTGTGAATTGCAGCGCTCCTGAGCTCCAATTTTCAACTCGCTTTTTTGGGAGCTGGCCGCAAAAGCGCAGGATTGCTTCAGGCCCTATTCTGGTTCCGGGGGGCAGGCTGAGCCCGTGGTTAATTCTTCTTCCTGATGGGAAAATAGAATGACCTGTGCCTTTCCCAACACCTAGAGCTAGTCTCTGATAGGTTCCCCCTCTTCCCGTTCATCCTCAGGACAAATTGCAACCTGTACGGGACAGCAGGTTAAAGGCGCTGATTCTCCAAGGAGGGAGATTGCTAGTAAAGCGGCTTGAATTGCGAACCCGAGCACAAGGAGATGAGAAATGAGGTGCGTTTTAGAAACCTTTCCCTATCACACGGTGTACCAACTTCTGGGTTTCTCATGCATGTTTTCGATGTAGGAAGATGCCCTTGAACCTGGAGATTTGGGACCCATGGGATGGGTACTATGCAGTATTACTTTAAAGGGTCTGCGTTTGCTCACCCAACCTCACCAAACCTCTCAGCCCCAAGAGTGTCCACCCTTATGTCTCATCCAGCTGTGGGTCTAGATATGGTCAATCCAGGTTGCATCACAGCCCGTGATCGAATTTTGTAAGAATTTCTCTCTCTTTCACTGTCTTTGTTTCATGGGTTTTTAAAAGTAATTTATTTTTATAATGGGGTTTAGCTGCTTTTCACTGCTGTGTTTCTGCCGCTTTACACCCAATTGACTCACTTACAGAGAGCTATCAATACATAGGTTTTAAGATTCTAACTAGTCGGATATATTCTTGTGCGGTGAATAGGGGGTGTTGAGTCCAGTTCACTGAGCAAGGAGTAGGTCTTGTTTATTACATATTGGGTTTATGGAACGGTATCTGAGCTAATTTGAAACCCTTGTTTTATGCATCACCCCACCTCACCTTACCCGTTCAGCAGCCATAGTGTGTTTTCTAAATATGTGACTGTGTTCTGCCTTGTAATTCAGTTCAATTGTAGCCGTATTTACATTCCCTCTATAAGTGATAGCTTTTGAAACGTGTCTTTTTCTGTGTGACGTATCTCACTTAGAATCGTCGTACCTAACCCCACTCATCATGCTGCTAGTAGCCTTATGACATTTATTTCATGGCTGAGTGATATTCCATTGTACATGAGGTCCACAACTTCTTTATCCATTTTCCTCTTTCCTGGGATATTTAAGGTGTAACGAAGTGGAGGTTCTTGTCAACAGAGCAGCCCTAAACTTTGGGGTGCCTGTGTCTTGCTGATTTTTAGTTTTCCCAATTTGTACATCCATGAGTGGAAGTGCCCTATGCTCTCTAAGCTGTGTGTTTTAGATGTTTCAGGACACACCGTACACTTCTCCAGAGTGGCTGTTGGCAATTTACATCCCGCCCATCAGCGTAGCAAGGCTCCCATTTCTCCATGGCCTGTCCTGCATTTCTGGTTTTGACACTTTTTTCAGCATGGCCCTTTTGACCGATGGGAAGCGAGACTTCTTTGTAGCGCTGATTTGCCTTTCCAGGTTGCTTGGTTGGCCAAAAAGGGCGTATGCGTTTTTTCCTGAATATATTCAGGAAAAAACGCATACGCCCTTTTTGGCCAAGGGCATCATGGTGGACGTTTTGCCGCTTTTCATGTGCTTTAAAGGCGATTCTAATCTACCTCCTGAAATCTGTTTCCTGTAATTCTGCCTTGCTTTCAAATACTCTTCGTTGCCTTCCCTCAATATATTTGTGGACGAGAGTTATCATTTATAACTCTGCAGGTTTGTGAATTGCAGTGCTCCTGAGCTCCAATTTTCAACTCGCTTTTTTGGGAGCTGGCCGCAAAAGCGCAGGATTGCTTCAGGCCCTATTCTGGTTCTGGGGGGCAGGCTGATCCCGTGGATAATTCTTCTTCCTGATGGGAAAATAGAATGACCTGTGCCTTTCCCAACACCTAGAGCTAGTCTCTGATAGGTTCCCCCTCTTCCCGTTCATCCTCAGGACAAATTGCAACCTGTACGGGACAGCAGGTTAAAGGCGCTGATTCTCCAAGGAGGGAGATTGCTAGTAAAGCGGCTTGAATTGCGAACCCGAGCACAAGGAGATGAGAAATGAGGTGCGTTTTAGAAACCTTTCCCTATCACACGGTGTACCAACTTCTGGGTTTCTCATGCATGTTTTCGATGTAGGAAGATGCCCTTGAACCTGGAGATTTGGGACCCATGGGATGGGTACTATGCAGTATTACTTTAAAGGGTCTGCGTTTGCTCACCCAACCTCACCAAACCTCTCAGCCCCAAGAGTGTCCACCCTTATGTCTCATCCAGCTGTGGGTCTAGATATGGTCAATCCAGGTTGCATCACAGCCCGTGAACGAATTTTGTAAGAATTTCTCTCTCTTTCACTGTCTTTGTTTCATGGGTTTTTAAAAGTAATTTATTTTTATAATGGGGTTTAGCTGCTTTTCACTGCTGTGTTTATGCCGCTTTACACCCAATTGACTCACTTACAGAGAGCTATCAATACATAGGTTTTAAGATTCTAACTAGTCGGATATATTCTTGTGCGGTGAATAGGGGGTGTTGAGTCCAGTTCACTGAGCAAGGAGTAGGTCTTGTTTATTACATATTGGGTTTATGGAACGGTATCTGAGCTAATTTGAAACCCTTGTTTTATGCATCACCCCACCTCACCTTACCCGTTCAGTAGCCATAGTGTGTTTTCTAAATATGTGACTGTGTTCTGCCTTGTAATTCAGTACAAGTGTAGCCGTTTTTACATTCCCTCTATAAGTGATAGCGTATGAAACGTGTCTTTTTCTGTGTGACGTATCTCACTTAGAATCGTCGTACCTGAACCCACTCATCATGCGGCTACTAGCCTTATGACATTTATTTCATGGCTGAGTGATATTCCATTGTACATGAGGTCCACAACTTCTTTATCCATTTTTCTCTTTCCTGGGATATTTAAGGTGTAACGAAGTGGAGGTTCTTGTCAACAGAGCAGCCCTAAACTTTGGGGTGCCTGTGTCTTGCTGATTTTTAGTTTTCCCAATTTGTACATCCATGAGTGGAAGTGCCCTATGCTCTCTAAGCTGTGTGTTTTAGATGTTTCAGGACACACCGTACACTTCTCCAGAGTGGCTGTTGGCAATTTACATCCCGCCCATCAGCGTAGCAAGGCTCCCGTTTCTCCATGGCCTGTCCTGCATTTCTGGTTTTGACACTTTTTTCAGCATGGCCCTTTTGACCGATGGGAAGCGAGACTTCTTTGTAGCGCTGATTGTCCTTTCCAGGTTGCTTGGTTGGCCAAAAAGGGCGTATGCGTTTTTTCCTGAATATATTCAGGAAAAAACGCATACGCCCTTTTTGGCCAAGGGCATCATGGTCGACGTTTTGCCGCTTTTCATGTGCTTTAAAGGCGATTCGAATCTACCTCCTGAAATCTGTTTCCTGTAATTCTGCCTTGCTTTCAAATACTCTTCGTTGCCTTCCCTCAATATATTTGTGGACAAGAGTTATCATTTATAACTCTGCAGGTTTGTGAATTGCAGCGCTCCTGAGCTCCAATTTTCAACTCGCTTTTTTGGGAGCTGGCCGCAAAAGCGCAGGATTGCTTCAGGCCCTATTCTGGTTCCGGGGGGCAGGCTGAGCCCGTGGTTAATTCTTCTTCCTGATGGGAAAATAGAATGACCTGTGCCTTTCCCAACACCTAGAGCTAGTCTCTCATAGGTTCCCCCTCTTCCCGTTCATCCTCAGGACAAATTGCAACCTGTACGGGACAGCAGGTTAAAGGCGCTGATTTTCCAAGGAGGGAGATTGCTAGTAAAGCGGCTTGAATTGCGAACCCGAGCACAAGGAGATGAGAAATGAGGTGCGTTTTAGAAACCTTTCCCTATCACACGGTGTACCAACTTCTGGGTTTCTCATGCATGTTTTCGATGTTGGAAGATGCCCTTGAACCTGGAGATTTGGGACCCATGGGATGGGTACCGTGCAGTATTACTTTAAAGGGTCTGCGTTTGCTCACCCAACCTCACCAAACCTCTCAGCCCCAAGTGTGTCCACCCTTATGTCTCATCCAGCTGTGGGTCCAGATATGGTCAATCCAGGTTGCATCACAGCCCGTGAACGAATTTTGTAAGAATTTCTCTCTCTTTCACTGTCTTTGTTTCATGGGTTTTTAAAAGTAATTTATTTTTATAATGGGGTTTAGCTGCTTTTCACTGCTGTGTTTATGCCGCTTTACACCCAATTGACTCACTTACAGAGAGCTATCAATACATAGGTTTTAAGATTCTAACTAGTCGTATATATTCTTGTGCGGTGAATAGGGGGTGTTGAGTCCAGTTCACTGAGCAAGGAGTAGGTCTTGTTTATTACATATTGGGTTTATGGAACGGTATCTGAGCTAATTTGAAACCCTTGTTTTATGCATCACCGCACCTCACCTTACCCGTTCAGCAGCCATAGTGTGTTTTCTAAATATGTGACTGTGTTCTGCCTTGTAATTCAGTTCAAGTGTAGCGGTTTTTACATTCCCTCTATAAGTGATAGCTTGTGAAACGTGTCTTTTTCTGTGTGACGTATCTCACTTAGAATCGTCGTACCTAAACCCACTCATCATGCTGCTACTAGCCTTATGACATTTATTTCATGGCTGAGTGATATTCCATTGTACATGAGGTCCACAACTTCTTTATCCATTTTTCTCTTTCCTGGGATATTTAAGGTGTAACGAAGTGGAGGTTCTTGTCAACAGAGCAGCCCTAAACTTTGGGGTGCCTGTGTCTTGCTGATTTTTAGTTTTCCCAATTTGTACACCCATGAGTGGAAGTGCCCTTTGCTCTCTAAGCTGTGTGTTTTAGATGTTTCAGGACACACCGTACACTTCTCCAGAGTGGCTGTTGGCAATTTACATCCCGCCCATCAGCGTAGCAAGGCTCCCATTTCTCCATGGCCTGTCCTGCATTTCTGGTTTTGACACTTTTTTCAGCATGGCCCTTTTGACCGATGGGAAGCGAGACTTCTTTGTAGCGCTGATTTGCTTTTCCAGGTTGCTTGGTTGGCCAAAAAGGGCGTATGCGTTTTTTCCTGAATATATTCAGGAAAAAACGCATACGCCCTTTTTGGCCAAGGGCATCATGGTGGACGTTTTGCCGCTTTTCATGTGCTTTAAAGGCGATTCTAATCTACCTCCTGAAATCTGTTTCCTGTAATTCTGCCTTGCTTTCAAATACTCTTTGTTGCCTTCCCTCAATATATTTGTGGACGAGAGTTATCATTTATAACTCTGCAGGTTTGTGAATTGCAGTGCTCCTGAGCTCCAATTTTCAACTCGCTTTTTTGGGAGCTGGCCGCAAAAGCGCAGGATTGCTTCAGGCCCTATTCTGGTTCTGGGGGGCAGGCTGATCCCGTGGATAATTCTTCTTCCTGATGGGAAAATAGAATGACCTGTGCCTTTCCCAACACCTAGAACTAGTCTCTCATAGGTTCCCCCTCTTCCCGTTCATCCTCAGGACAAATTGCAACCTGTACGGGACAGCAGGTTAAAGGCGCTGATTCTCCAAGGAGGGAGATTGCTAGTAAAGCGGCTTGAATTGCGAACCCGAGCACAAGGAGATGAGAAATGAGGTGCGTTTTAGAAACCTTTCCCTATCACACGGTGTACCAACTTCTGGGTTTCTCATGCATGTTTTCGATGTAGGAAGATGCCCTTGAACCTGGAGATTTGGGACCCATGGGATGGGTACCGTGCACTATTACTTTAAAGGGTCTGCGTTTGCTCACCCAACCTCACCAAACCTCTCAGCCCCAAGAGTGTCCACCCTTATGTCTCATCCAGCTGTGGGTCTAGATATGGTCAATCCAGGTTGCATCACAGCCCGTGATCGAATTTTGTAAGAATTTCTCTCTCTTTCACTGTCTTTGTTTCATGGGTTTTTAAAAGTAATTTATTTTTATAATGGGGTTTAGCTGCTTTTCACTGCTGTGTTTCTGCCGCTTTACACCCAATTGACTCACTTACAGAGAGCTATCAATACATAGGTTTTAAGATTCTAACTAGTCGGATATATTCTTGTGCGGTGAATAGGGTGTGTTGAGTCCAGTTCACTGAGCAAGGAGTAGGTCTTGTTTATTACATATTGGGTTTATGGAACGGTATCTGAGCTAATTTGAAACCCTTGTTTTATGCATCACCCCACCTCACCTTACCCGTTCAGCAGCCATAGTGTGTTTTCTAAATATGTGACTGTGTTCTGCCTTGTAATTCAGTACAAGTGTAGCCGTTTTTACATTCCCTCTATAAGTGATAGCTTATGAAACGTGTCTTTTTCTGTGTGACGTATCTCACTTAGAATCGTCGTACCTGAAACCACTCATCATGCTGCTACTAGCCTTATGACATTTATTTCATGGCTGAGTGATATTCCATTGTACATGAGGTCCACAACTTCTTTATCCATTTTTCTCTTTCCTGGGATATTTAAGGTGTATCGAAGTGGAGGTTCTTGTCAACAGAGCAGCCCTAAACTTTGGGGTGCCTGTGTCTTGCTGATTTTTAGTTTTCCCAATTTGTACATCCATGAGTGGAAGTGCCCTATGCTCTCTAAGCTGTGTGTTTTAGATGTTTCAGGACACACCGTACACTTCTCCAGAGTGGCTGTTGGCAATTTACATCCCGCCCATCAGCGTAGCAAGGCTCCCGTTTCTCCATGGCCTGTCCTGCATTTCTGGTTTTGACACTTTTTTCAGCATGGCCCTTTTGACCGATGGGAAGCGAGACTTCTTTGTAGCGCTGATTGTCCTTTCCATGTTGCTTGGTTGGCCAAAAAGGGCGTATGCGTTTTTTCCTGAATATATTCAGGAAAAAACGCATACGCCCTTTTTGGCCAAGGGCATCATGGTCGACGTTTTGCCGCTTTTCATGTGCTTTAAAGGCGATTCGAATCTACCTCCTGAAATCTGTTTCCTGTAATTCTGCCTTGCTTTCAAATACTCTTCGTTGCCTTCCCTCAATATATTTGTGGACAAGAGTTATCATTTATAACTCTGCAGGTTTGTGAATTGCAGCGCTCCTGAGCTCCAATTTTCAACTCGCTTTTTTGGGAGCTGGCCGCAAAAGCGCAGGATTGCTTCAGGCCCTATTCTGGTTCCGGGGGGCAGGCTGAGCCCGTGGTTAATTCTTCTTCCTGATGGGAAAATAGAATGACCTGTGCCTTTCCCAACACCTAGAGCTAGTCTCTGATAGGTTCCCCCTCTTCCCGTTCATCCTCAGGACAAATTGCAACCTGTACGGGACAGCAGGTTAAAGGCGCTGATTCTCCAAGGAGGGAGATTGCTAGTAAAGCGGCTTGAATTGCGAACCCGAGCACAAGGAGATGAGAAATGAGGTGCGTTTTAGAAACCTTTCCCTATCACACGGTGTACCAACTTCTGGGTTTCTCATGCATGTTTTCGATGTAGGAAGATGCCCTTGAACCTGGAGATTTGGGACCCATGGGATGGGTACTATGCAGTATTACTTTAAAGGGTCTGCGTTTGCTCACCCAACCTCACCAAACCTCTCAGCCCCAAGAGTGTCCACCCTTATGTCTCATCCAGCTGTGGGTCTAGATATGGTCAATCCAGGTTGCATCACAGCCCGTGAACGAATTTTGGAAGAATTTCTCTCTCTTTCACTGTCTTTGTTTCATGGGTTTTTAAAAGTAATTTATTTTTATAATGGGGTTTAGCTGCTTTTCACTGCTGTGTTTATGCCGCTTTACACCCAATTGACTCACTTACAGAGAGCTATCAATACATAGGTTTTAAGATTCTAACTAGTTGGATATATTCTTGTGCGGTGAATAGGGGGTGTTGAGTCCAGTTCACTGAGCAAGGAGTAGGTCTTGTTTATTACATATTGGGTTTATGGAACGGTATCTGAGCTAATTTGAAACCCTTGTTTTATGCATCACCCCACCTCACCTTACCCGTTCAGCAGCCATAGTGTGTTTTCTAAATATGTGACTGTGTTCTGCCTTGTAATTCAGTTCAAGTGTAGCCGTATTTACATTCCCTCTATAAGTGATAGCTTTTGAAACGTGTCTTTTTCTGTGTGACGTATTTCACTTAGAATCGTCGTACCTAACCCCACTCATCATGCTGCTACTAGCCTTATGACATTTATTTTATGGCTGAGTGATATTCCATTGTACATGAGGTCCACAACTTCTTTATCCATTTTCCTCTTTCCTGGGATATTTAAGGTGTAACGAAGTGGAGGTTCTTGTCAACAGAGCAGCCCTAAACTTTGGGGTGCCTGTGTCTTGCTGATTTTTAGTTTTCCCAATTTGTACATCCATGAGTGGAAGTGCCCTATGCTCTCTAAGCTGTGTGTTTTAGATGTTTCAGGACACACCGTACACTTCTCCAGAGTGGCTGTTGGCAATTTACATCCCGCCCATCAGCGTAGCAAGGCTCCCATTTCTCCATGGCCTGTCCTGCATTTCTGGTTTTGACACTTTTTTCAGCATGGCCCTTTTGACCGATGGGAAGCGAGACTTCTTTGTAGCGCTGATTTGCCTTTCCAGGTTGCTTGGTTGGCCAAAAAGGGCGTATGCGTTTTTTCCTGAATATATTCAGGAAAAAACGCATACGCCCTTTTTGGCCAAGGGCATCATGGTGGACGTTTTGCCGCTTTTCATGTGCTTTAAAGGCGATTCTAATCTACCTCCTGAAATCTGTTTCCTGTAATTCTGCCTTGCTTTCAAATACTCTTTGTTGCCTTCCCTCAATATATTTGTGGACGAGAGTTATCATTTATAACTCTGCAGGTTTGTGAATTGCAGTGCTCCTGAGCTCCAATTTTCAACTCGCTTTTTTGGGAGCTGGCCGCAAAAGCGCAGGATTGCTTCAGGCCCTATTCTGGTTCCGGGGGGCAGGCTGAGCCCGTGGATAATTCTTCTTCCTGATGGGAAAATAGAATGACCTGTGCCTTTCCCAACACCTAGAACTAGTCTCTCATAGGTTCCCCCTCTTCCCGTTCATCCTCAGGACAAATTGCAACCTGTACGGGACAGCAGGTTAAAGGCGCTGATTCTCCAAGGAGGGAGATTGCTAGTAAAGCGGCTTGAATTGCGAACCCGAGCACAAGGAGATGAGAAATGAGGTGCGTTTTAGAAACCTTTCCCTATCACACGGTGTACCAACTTCTGGGTTTCTCATGCATGTTTTCGATGTAGGAAGATGCCCTTGAACCTGGAGATTTGGGACCCATGGGATGGGTACCGTGCAGTATTACTTTAAAGGGTCTGCGTTTGCTCACCCAACCTCACCAAACCTCTCAGCCCCAAGAGTGTCCACCCTTATGTCTCATCCAGCTGTGGGTCTAGATATGGTCAATCCAGGTTGCATCACAGCCCGTGATCGAATTTTGTAAGAATTTCTCTCTCTTTCACTGTCTTTGTTTCATGGGTTTTTAAAAGTAATTTATTTTTATAATGGGGTTTAGCTGCTTTTCACTGCTGTGTTTCTGCCGCTTTACACCCAATTGACTCACTTACAGAGAGCTATCAATACATAGGTTTTAAGATTCTAACTAGTCGGATATATTCTTGTGCGGTGAATAGGGGGTGTTGAGTCCAGTTCACTGAGCAAGGAGTAGGTCTTGTTTATTACATATTGGGTTTATGGAACGGTATCTGAGCTAATTTGAAACCCTTGTTTTATGCATCACCCCACCTCACCTTACCCGTTCAGCAGCCATAGTGTGTTTTCTAAATATGTGACTGTGTTCTGCCTTGTAATTCAGTACAAGTGTAGCCGTTTTTACATTCCCTCTATAAGTGATAGCTTATGAAACGTGTCTTTTTCTGTGTGACGTATCTCACTTAGAATCGTCGTACCTGAACCCACTCATCATGCTGCTACTAGCCTTATGACATTTATTTCATGGCTGAGTGATATTCCATTGTACATGAGGTCCACAACTTCTTTATCCATTTTTCTCTTTCCTGGGATATTTAAGGTGTATCGAAGTGGAGGTTCTTGTCAACAGAGCAGCCCTAAACTTTGGGGTGCCTGTGTCTTGCTGATTTTTAGTTTTCCCAATTTGTACATCCATGAGTGGAAGTGCCCTATGCTCTCTAAGCTGTGTGTTTTAGATGTTTCAGGACACACCGTACACTTCTCCAGAGTGGCTGTTGGCAATTTACATCCCGCCCATCAGCGTAGCAAGGCTCCCGTTTCTCCATGGCCTGTCCTGCATTTCTGGTTTTGACACTTTTTTCAGCATTGCCCTTTTGACCGATGGGAAGCGAGACTTCTTTGTAGCGCTGATTGTCCTTTCCAGGTTGCTTGGTTGGCCAAAAAGGGCGTATGCGTTTTTTCCTGAATATATTCAGGAAAAAACGCATACGCCCTTTTTGGCCAAGGGCATCATGGTCGACGTTTTGCCGCTTTTCATGTGCTTTAAAGGCGATTCGAATCTACCTCCTGAAATCTGTTTCCTGTAATTCTGCCTTGCTTTCAAATACTCTTCCTTGCCTTCCCTCAATATATTTGTGGACAAGAGTTATCATTTATAACTCTGCAGGTTTGTGAATTGCAGCGCTCCTGAGCTCCAATTTTCAACTCGCTTTTTTGGGAGCTGGCCGCAAAAGCGCAGGATTGCTTCAGGCCCTATTCTGGTTCCGGGGGGCAGGCTGAGCCCGTGGTTAATTCTTCTTCCTGATGGGAAAATAGAATGTCCTGTGCCTTTCCCAACACCTAGAGCTAGTCTCTGATAGGTTCCCCCTCTTCCCGTTCATCCTCAGGACAAATTGCAACCTGTACGGGACAGCAGGTTAAAGGCGCTGATTCTCCAAGGAGGGAGATTGCTAGTAAAGCGGCTTGAATTGCGAACCCGAGCACAAGGAGATGAGAAATGAGGTGCGTTTTAGAAACCTTTCCCTATCACACGGTGTACCAACTTCTGGGTTTCTCATGCATGTTTTCGATGTAGGAAGATGCCCTTGAACCTGGAGATTTGGGACCCATGGGATGGGTACTATGCAGTATTACTTTAAAGGGTCTGCGTTTGCTCACCCAACCTCACCAAACCTCTCAGCCCCAAGAGTGTCCACCCTTATGTCTCATCCAGCTGTGTGTCTAGATATGGTCAATCCAGGTTGCATCACAGCCCGTGAACGAATTTTGTAAGAATTTCTCTCTCTTTCACTGTCTTTGTTTCATGGGTTTTTAAAAGTAATTTATTTTTATAATGGGGTTTAGCTGCTTTTCACTGCTGTGTTTATGCCGCTTTACACCCAATTGACTCACTTACAGAGAGCTATCAATACATAGGTTTTAAGATTCTAACTAGTCGGATATATTCTTGTGCGGTGAATAGGGGGTGTTGAGTCCAGTTCACTGAGCAAGGAGTAGGTCTTGTTTATTACATATTGGGTTTATGGAACGGTATCTGAGCTAATTTGAAACCCTTGTTTTATGCATCACCCCACCTCACCTTACCCGTTCAGCAGCCATAGTGTGTTTTCTAAATATGTGACTGTGTTCTGCCTTGTAATTCAGTTCAAGTGTAGCCGTATTTACATTCCCTCTATAAGTGATAGCTTTTGAAACGTGTCTTTTTCTGTGTGACGTATTTCACTTAGAATCGTCGTACCTAACCCCACTCATCATGCTGCTACTAGCCTTATGACATTTATTTCATGGCTGAGTGATATTCCATTGTACATGAGGTCCACAACTTCTTTATCCATTTTCCTCTTTCCTGGGATATTTAAGGTGTAACGAAGTGGAGGTTCTTGTCAACAGAGCAGCCCTAAACTTTGGGGTGCCTGTGTCTTGCTGATTTTTAGTTTTCCCAATTTGTACACCCATGAGTGGAAGTGCCCTATGCTCTCTAAGCTGTGTGTTTTAGATGTTTCAGGACACACCGTACACTTCTCCAGAGTGGCTGTTGGCAATTTACATCCCGCCCATCAGCGTAGCAAGGCTCCCATTTCTCCATGGCCTGTCCTGCATTTCTGGTTTTGACACTTTTTTCAGCATGGCCCTTTTGACCGATGGGAAGCGAGACTTCTTTGTAGCGCTGATTTGCCTTTCCAGGTTGCTTGGTTGGCCAAAAAGGGCGTATGCGTTTTTTCCTGAATATATTCAGGAAAAAACGCATACGCCCTTTTTGGCCAAGGGCATCATGGTGGACGTTTTGCCGCTTTTCATGTGCTTTAAAGGCGATTCTAATCTACCTCCTGAAATCTGTTTCCTGTAATTCTGCCTTGCTTTCAAATACTCTTTGTTGCCTTCCCTCAATATATTTGTGGACGAGAGTTATCATTTATAACTCTGCAGGTTTGTGAATTGCAGTGCTCCTGAGCTCCAATTTTCAACTCGCTTTTTTGGGAGCTGGCCGCAAAAGCGCAGGATTGCTTCAGGCCCTATTCTGGTTCTGGGGGGCAGGCTGATCCCGTGGATAATTCTTCTTCCTGATGGGAAAATAGAATGACCTGTGCCTTTCCCAACACCTAGAACTAGTCTCTCATAGGTTCCCCCTCTTCCCGTTCATCCTCAGGACAAATTGCAACCTGTACGGGACAGCAGGTTAAAGGCGCTGATTCTCCAAGGAGGGAGATTGCTAGTAAAGCGCCTTGAATTGCGAACCCGAGCACAAGGAGATGAGAAATGAGGTGCGTTTTAGAAACCTTTCCCTATCACACGGTGTACCAACTTCTGGGTTTCTCATGCATGTTTTCGATGTAGGAAGATGCCCTTGAACCTGGAGATTTGGGACCCATGGGATGGGTACCGTGCAGTATTACTTTAAAGGGTCTGCGTTTGCTCACCCAACCTCACCAAACCTCTCAGCCCCAAGAGTGTCCACCCTTATGTCTCATCCAGCTGTGGGTCTAGATATGGTCAATCCAGGTTGCATCACAGCCCGTGATCGAATTTTGTAAGAATTTCTCTCTCTTTCACTGTCTTTGTTTCATGGGTTTTTAAAAGTAATTTATTTTTATAATGGGGTTTAGCTGCTTTTCACTGCTGTGTTTCTGCCGCTTTACAGCCAATTGACTCACTTACAGAGAGCTATCAATACATAGGTTTTAAGATTCTAACTAGTCGGATATATTCTTGTGCGGTGAATAGGGGGTGTTGAGTCCAGTTCACTGAGCAAGGAGTAGGTCTTGTTTATTACATATTGGGTTTATGGAACGGTATCTGAGCTAATTTGAAACCCTTGTTTTATGCATCACCCCACCTCACCTTACCCGTTCAGCAGCCATAGTGTGTTTTCTAAATATGTGACTGTGTTCTGCCTTGTAATTCAGTACAAGTGTAGCCGTTTTTACATTCCCTCTATAAGTGATAGCTTATGAAACGTGTCTTTTTCTGTGTGACGTATCTCACTTAGAATCGTCGTACCTGAACCCACTCATCATGCTGCTACTAGCCTTATGACATTTATTTCATGGCTGAGTGATATTCCATTGTACATGAGGTCCACAACTTCTTTATCCATTTTTCTCTTTCCTGGGATATTTAAGGTGTAACGAAGTGGAGGTTCTTGTCAACAGAGCAGCCCTAAACTTTGGGGTGCCTGTGTCTTGCTGATTTTTAGTTTTCCCAATTTGTACATCCATGAGTGGAAGTGCCCTATGCTCTCTAAGCTGTGTGTTTTAGATGTTTCAGGACACACCGTACACTTCTCCAGAGTGGCTGTTGGCAATTTACATCCCGCCCATCAGCGTAGCAAGGCTCCCGTTTCTCCATGGCCTGTCCTGCATTTCTGGTTTTGACACTTTTTTCAGCATGGCCCTTTTGACCGATGGGAAGGGAGACTTCTTTGTAGCGCTGATTGTCCTTTCCAGGTTGCTTGGTTGGCCAAAAAGGGCGTATGCGTTTTTTCCTGAATATATTCAGGAAAAAACGCATACGCCCTTTTTGGCCAAGGGCATCATGGTCGACGTTTTGCCGCTTTTCATGTGCTTTAAAGGCGATTCGAATCTACCTCCTGAAATCTGTTTCCTGTAATTCTGCCTTGCTTTCAAATACTCTTCGTTGCCTTCCCTCAATATATTTGTGGACAAGAGTTATCATTTATAACTCTGCAGGTTTGTGAATTGCAGCGCTCCTGAGCTCCAATTTTCAACTCGCTTTTTTGGGAGCTGGCCGCAAAAGCGCAGGATTGCTTCAGGCCCTATTCTGGTTCCGGGGGGCAGGCTGAGCCCGTGGTTAATTCTTCTTCCTGATGGGAAAATAGAATGACCTGTGCCTTTCCCAACACCTAGAGCTAGTCTCTGATAGGTTCCCCCTCTTCCCGTTCATCCTCAGGACAAATTGCAACCTGTACGGGACAGCAGGTTAAAGGCGCTGATTCTCCAAGGAGGGAGATTGCTAGTAAAGCGGCTTGAATTGCGAACCCGAGCACAAGGAGATGAGAAATGAGGTGCGTTTTAGAAACCTTTCCCTATCACACGGTGTACCAACTTCTGGGTTTCTCATGCATGTTTTCGATGTAGGAAGATGCCCTTGAACCTGGAGATTTGGGACCCATGGGATGGGTACTATGCAGTATTACTTTAAAGGGTCTGCGTTTGCTCACCCAACCTCACCAAACCTCTCAGCCCCAAGAGTGTCCACCCTTATGTCTCATCCAGCTGTGGGTCTAGATATGGTCAATCCAGGTTGCATCACAGCCCGTGATCGAATTTTGTAAGAATTTCTCTCTCTTTCACTGTCTTTGTTTCATGGGTTTTTAAAAGTAATTTATTTTTATAATGGGGTTTAGCTGCTTTTCACTGCTGTGTTTCTGCCGCTTTACAGCCAATTGACTCACTTACAGAGAGCTATCAATACATAGGTTTTAAGATTCTAACTAGTCGGATATATTCTTGTGCGGTGAATAGGGGGTGTTGAGTCCAGTTCACTGAGCAAGGAGTAGGTCTTGTTTATTACATATTGGGTTTATGGAACGGTATCTGAGCTAATTTGAAACCCTTGTTTTATGCATCACCCCACCTCACCTTACCCGTTCAGCAGCCATAGTGTGTTTTCTAAATATGTGACTGTGTTCTGCCTTGTAATTCAGTACAAGTGTAGCCGTTTTTACATTCCCTCTATAAGTGATAGCTTATGAAACGTGTCTTTTTCTGTGTGACGTATCTCACTTAGAATCGTCGTACCTGAACCCACTCATCATGCTGCTACTAGCCTTATGACATTTATTTCATGGCTGAGTGATATTCCATTGTACATGAGGTCCACAACTTCTTTATCCATTTTTCTCTTTCCTGGGATATTTAAGGTGTAACGAAGTGGAGGTTCTTGTCAACAGAGCAGCCCTAAACTTTGGGGTGCCTGTGTCTTGCTGATTTTTAGTTTTCCCAATTTGTACATCCATGAGTGGAAGTGCCCTATGCTCTCTAAGCTGTGTGTTTTAGATGTTTCAGGACACACCGTACACTTCTCCAGAGTGGCTGTTGGCAATTTACATCCCGCCCATCAGCGTAGCAAGGCTCCCGTTTCTCCATGGCCTGTCCTGCATTTCTGGTTTTGACACTTTTTTCAGCATGGCCCTTTTGACCGATGGGAAGCGAGACTTCTTTGTAGCGCTGATTGTCCTTTCCAGGTTGCTTGGTTGGCCAAAAAGGGCGTATGCGTTTTTTCCTGAATATATTCAGGAAAAAACGCATACGCCCTTTTTGGCCAAGGGCATCATGGTGGACGATTTGCCGCTTTTCATGTGCTTTAAAGGCGATTCGAATCTACCTCCTGAAATCTGTTTCCTGTAATTCTGCCTTGCTTTCAAATACTCTTTGTTGCCTTCCCTCAATATATTTGTGGACGAGAGTTATCATTTATAACTCTGCAGGTTTGTGAATTGCAGTGCTCCTGAGCTCCAATTTTCAACTCGCTTTTTTGGGAGCTGGCCGCAAATGTGCAGGATTGCTTCAGGCCCTATTCTGGTTCTGGGGGGCAGGCTGATCCCGTGGATAATTCTTCTTCCTGATGGGAAAATAGAATGACCTGTGCCTTTCCCAACACCTAGAACTAGTCTCTCATAGGTTCCCCCTCTTCCCGTTCATCCTCAGGACAAATTGCAACCTGTACGGGACAGCAGGTTAAAGGCGCTGATTCTCCGAGGAGGGAGATTGCTAGTAAAGCGGCTTGAATTGCGAACCCGAGCACAAGGAGATGAGAAATGAGGTGCGTTTTAGAAACCTTTCCCTATCACACGGTGTACCAACTTCTGGGTTTCTCATGCATGTTTTCGATGTAGGAAGATGCCCTTGAACCTGGAGATTTGGGACCCATGGGATGGGTACCGTGCAGTATTACTTTAAAGGGTCTGCGTTTGCTCACCCAACCTCACCAAACCTCTCAGCCCCAAGAGTGTCCACCCTTATGTCTCATCCAGCTGTGGGTCTAGATATGGTCAATCCAGGTTGCATCACAGCCCGTGATCGAATTTTGTAAGAATTTCTCTCTCTTTCACTGTCTTTGTTTCATGGGTTTTTAAAAGTAATTTATTTTTATAATGGGGTTTAGCTGCTTTTCACTGCTGTGTTTCTGCCGCTTTACACCCAATTGACTCACTTACAGAGAGCTATCAATACATAGGTTTTAAGATTCTAACTAGTCGGATATATTCTTGTGCGGTGAATAGGGGGTGTTGAGTCCAGTTCACTGAGCAAGGAGTAGGTCTTGTTTATTACATATTGGGTTTATGGAACGGTATCTGAGCTAATTTGAAACCCTTGTTTTATGCATCACCCCACCTCACCTTACCCGTTCAGCAGCCATAGTGTGTTTTCTAAATATGTGACTGTGTTCTGCCTTGTAATTCAGTACAAGTGTAGCCGTTTTTACATTCCCTCTATAAGTGATAGCTTATGAAACGTGTCTTTTTCTGTGTGACGTATCTCACTTAGAATCGTCGTACCTGAACCCACTCATCATGCTGCTACTAGCCTTATGACATTTATTTCATGGCTGAGTGATATTCCATTGTACATGAGGTCCACAACTTCTTTATCCATTTTTCTCTTTCCTGGGATATTTAAGGTGTAACGAAGTGGAGGTTCTTGTCAACAGAGCAGCCCTAAACTTTGGGGTGCCTGTGTCTTGCTGATTTTTAGTTTTCCCAATTTGTACATCCATGAGTGGAAGTGCCCTATGCTCTCTAAGCTGTGTGTTTTAGATGTTTCAGGACACACCGTACACTTCTCCAGAGTGGCTGTTGGCAATTTACATCCCGCCCATCAGCGTAGCAAGGCTCCCGTTTCTCCATGGCCTGTCCTGCATTTCTGGTTTTGACACTTTTTTCAGCATGGCCCTTTTGACCGATGGGAAGGGAGACTTCTTTGTAGCGCTGATTGTCCTTTCCAGGTTGCTTGGTTGGCCAAAAAGGGCGTATGCGTTTTTTCCTGAATATATTCAGGAAAAAACGCATACGCCCTTTTTGGCCAAGGGCATCATGGTCGACGTTTTGCCGCTTTTCATGTGCTTTAAAGGCGATTCGAATCTACCTCCTGAAATCTGTTTCCTGTAATTCTGCCTTGCTTTCAAATACTCTTCGTTGCCTTCCCTCAATATATTTGTGGACAAGAGTTATCATTTATAACTCTGCAGGTTTGTGAATTGCAGCGCTCCTGAGCTCCAATTTTCAACTCGCTTTTTTGGGAGCTGGCCGCAAAAGCGCAGGATTGCTTCAGGCCCTATTCTGGTTCCGGGGGGCAGGCTGAGCCCGTGGTTAATTCTTCTTCCTAATGGGAAAATAGAATGACCTGTGCCTTTCCCAACACCTAGAGCTAGTCTCTGATAGGTTCCCCCTCTTCCCGTTCATCCTCAGGACAAATTGCAACCTGTACGGGACAGCAGGTTAAAGGCGCTGATTCTCCAAGGAGGGAGATTGCTAGTAAAGCGGCTTGAATTGCGAACCCGAGCACAAGGAGATGAGAAATGAGGTGCGTTTTAGAAACCTTTCCCTATCACACGGTGTACCAACTTCTGGGTTTCTCATGCATGTTTTCGATGTAGGAAGATGCCCTTGAACCTGGAGATTTGGGACCCATGGGATGGGTACTATGCAGTATTACTTTAAAGGGTCTGCGTTTGCTCACCCAACCTCACCAAACCTCTCAGCCCCAAGAGTGTCCACCCTTATGTCTCATCCAGCTGTGGGTCTAGATATGGTCAATCCAGGTTGCATCACAGCCCGTGAACGAATTTTGGAAGAATTTCTCTCTCTTTCACTGTCTTTGTTTCATGGGTTTTTAAAAGTAATTTATTTTTATAATGGGGTTTAGCTGCTTTTCACTGCTGTGTTTATGCCGCTTTACACCCAATTGACTCACTTACAGAGAGCTATCAATACATAGGTTTTAAGATTCTAACTAGTCGGATATATTCTTGTGCGGTGAATAGGGGGTGTTGAGTCCAGTTCACTGAGCAAGGAGTAGGTCTTGTTTATTACATATTGGGTTTATGGAACGGTATCTGAGCTAATTTGAAACCCTTGTTTTATGCATCACCCCACCTCACCTTACCCGTTCAGCAGCCATAGTGTGTTTTCTAAATATGTGACTGTGTTCTGCCTTGTAATTCAGTTCAAGTGTAGCCGTATTTACATTCCCTCTATAAGTGATAGCTTTTGAAACGTGTCTTTTTCTGTGTGACGTATTTCACTTAGAATCGTCGTACCTAACCCCACTCATCATGCTGCTACTAGCCTTATGACATTTATTTCATGGCTGAGTGATATTCCATTGTACATGAGGTCCACAACTTCTTTATCCATTTTCCTCTTTCCTGGGATATTTAAGGTGTAACGAAGTGGAGGTTCTTGTCAACAGAGCAGCCCTAAACTTTGGGGTGCCTGTGTCTTGCTGATTTTTAGTTTTCCCAATTTGTACACCCATGAGTGGAAGTGCCCTATGCTCTCTAAGCTGTGTGTTTTAGATGTTTCAGGACACACCGTACACTTCTCCAGAGTGGCTGTTGGCAATTTACATCCCGCCCATCAGCGTAGCAAGGCTCCCATTTCTCCATGGCCTGTCCTGCATTTCTGGTTTTGACACTTTTTTCAGCATGGCCCTTTTGACCGATGGGAAGCGAGACTTCTTTGTAGCGCTGATTTGCCTTTCCAGGTTGCTTGGTTGGCCAAAAAGGGCGTATGCGTTTTTTCCTGAATATATTCAGGAAAAAACGCATACGCCCTTTTTGGCCAAGGGCATCATGGTGGACGTTTTGCCGCTTTTCATGTGCTTTAAAGGCGATTCTAATCTACCTCCTGAAATCTGTTTCCTGTAATTCTGCCTTGCTTTCAAATACTCTTTGTTGCCTTCCCTCAATATATTTGTGGACGAGAGTTATCATTTATAACTCTGCAGGTTTGTGAATTGCAGTGCTCCTGAGCTCCAATTTTCAACTCGCTTTTTTGGGAGCTGGCCGCAAAAGCGCAGGATTGCTTCAGGCCCTATTCTGGTTCTGGGGGGCAGGCTGATCCCGTGGATAATTCTTCTTCCTGATGGGAAAATAGAATGACCTGTGCCTTTCCCAACACCTAGAACTAGTCTCTCATAGGTTCCCCTCTTCCCGTTCATCCTCAGGACAAATTGCAACCTGTACGGGACAGCAGGTTAAAGGCGCTGATTCTCCAAGGAGGGAGATTGCTAGTAAAGTGGCTTGAATTGCGAACCCGAGCACAAGGAGATGAGAAATGAGGTGCGTTTTAGAAACCTTTCCCTATCACACGGTGTACCAACTTCTGGGTTTCTCATGCATGTTTTTGATGTAGGAAGATGCCCTTGAACCTGGAGATTTGGGACCCATGGGATGGGTACCGTGCAGTATTACTTTAAAGGGTCTGCGTTTGCTCACCCAACCTCACCAAACCTCTCAGCCCCAAGAGTGTCCACCCTTATGTCTCATCCAGCTGTGGGTCTAGATATGGTCAATCCAGGTTGCATCACAGCCCGTGATCGAATTTTGTAAGAATTTCTCTCTCTTTCACTGTCTTTGTTTCATGGGTTTTTAAAAGTAATTTATTTTTATAATGGGGTTTAGCTGCTTTTCACTGCTGTGTTTCTGCCGCTTTACAGCCAATTGACTCACTTACAGAGAGCTATCAATACATAGGTTTTAAGATTCTAACTAGTCGGATATATTCTTGTGCGGTGAATAGGGGGTGTTGAGTCCAGTTCACTGAGCAAGGAGTAGGTCTTGTTTATTACATATTGGGTTTATGGAACGGTATCTGAGCTAATTTGAAACCCTTGTTTTATGCATCACCCCACCTCACCTTACCCGTTCAGCAGCCATAGTGTGTTTTCTAAATATGTGACTGTGTTCTGCCTTGTAATTCAGTACAAGTGTAGCCGTTTTTACATTCCCTCTATAAGTGATAGCTTATGAAACGTGTCTTTTTCTGTGTGACGTATCTCACTTAGAATCGTCGTACCTGAACCCACTCATCATGCTGCTACTAGCCTTATGACATTTATTTCATGGCTGAGTGATATTCCATTGTACATGAGGTCCACAACTTCTTTATCCATTTTTCTCTTTCCTGGGATATTTAAGGTGTAACGAAGTGGAGGTTCTTGTCAACAGAGCAGCCCTAAACTTTGGGGTGCCTGTGTCTTGCTGATTTTTAGTTTTCCCAATTTGTACATCCATGAGTGGAAGTGCCCTATGCTCTCTAAGCTGTGTGTTTTAGATGTTTCAGGACACACCGTACACTTCTCCAGAGTGGCTGTTGGCAATTTACATCCCGCCCATCAGCGTAGCAAGGCTCCCGTTTCTCCATGGCCTGTCCTGCATTTCTGGTTTTGACACTTTTTTCAGCATGGCCCTTTTGACCGATGGGAAGGGAGACTTCTTTGTAGCGCTGATTGTCCTTTCCAGGTTGCTTGGTTGGCCAAAAAGGGCGTATGCGTTTTTTCCTGAATATATTCAGGAAAAAACGCATACGCCCTTTTTGGCCAAGGGCATCATGGTCGACGTTTTGCCGCTTTTCATGTGCTTTAAAGGCGATTCGAATCTACCTCCTGAAATCTGTTTCCTGTAATTCTGCCTTGCTTTCAAATACTCTTCGTTGCCTTCCCTCAATATATTTGTGGACAAGAGTTATCATTTATAACTCTGCAGGTTTGTGAATTGCAGCGCTCCTGAGCTCCAATTTTCAACTCGCTTTTTTGGGAGCTGGCCGCAAAAGCGCAGGATTGCTTCAGGCCCTATTCTGGTTCCGGGGGGCAGGCTGAGCCCGTGGTTAATTCTTCTTCCTGATGGGAAAATAGAATGACCTGTGCCTTTCCCAACACCTAGAGCTAGTCTCTGATAGGTTCCCCCTCTTCCCGTTCATCCTCAGGACAAATTGCAACCTGTACGGGACAGCAGGTTAAAGGCGCTGATTCTCCAAGGAGGGAGATTGCTAGTAAAGCGGCTTGAATTGCGAACCCGAGCACAAGGAGATGAGAAATGAGGTGCGTTTTAGAAACCTTTCCCTATCACACGGTGTACCAACTTCTGGGTTTCTCATGCATGTTTTCGATGTAGGAAGATGCCCTTGAACCTGGAGATTTGGGACCCATGGGATGGGTACTATGCAGTATTACTTTAAAGGGTCTGCGTTTGCTCACCCAACCTCACCAAACCTCTCAGCCCCAAGAGTGTCCACCCTTATGTCTCATCCAGCTGTGGGTCTAGATATGGTCAATCCAGGTTGCATCACAGCCCGTGAACGAATTTTGGAAGAATTTCTCTCTCTTTCACTGTCTTTGTTTCATGGGTTTTTAAAAGTAATTTATTTTTATAATGGGGTTTAGCTGCTTTTCACTGCTGTGTTTATGCCGCTTTACACCCAATTGACTCACTTACAGAGAGCTATCAATACATAGGTTTTAAGATTCTAACTAGTCGGATATATTCTTGTGCGGTGAATAGGGGGTGTTGAGTCCAGTTCACTGAGCAAGGAGTAGGTCTTGTTTATTACATATTGGGTTTATGGAACGGTATCTGAGCTAATTTGAAACCCTTGTTTTATGCATCACCCCACCTCACCTTACCCGTTCAGCAGCCATAGTGTGTTTTCTAAATATGTGACTGTGTTCTGCCTTGTAATTCAGTTCAAGTGTAGCCGTATTTACATTCCCTCTATAAGTGATAGCTTTTGAAACGTGTCTTTTTCTGTGTGACGTATTTCACTTAGAATCGTCGTACCTAACCCCACTCATCATGCTGCTACTAGCCTTATGACATTTATTTCATGGCTGAGTGATATTCCATTGTACATGAGGTCCACAACTTCTTTATCCATTTTCCTCTTTCCTGGGATATTTAAGGTGTAACGAAGTGGAGGTTCTTGTCAACAGAGCAGCCCTAAACTTTGGGGTGCCTGTGTCTTGCTGATTTTTAGTTTTCCCAATTTGTACACCCATGAGTGGAAGTGCCCTATGCTCTCTAAGCTGTGTGTTTTAGATGTTTCAGGACACACCGTACACTTCTCCAGAGTGGCTGTTGGCAATTTACATCCCGCCCATCAGCGTAGCAAGGCTCCCATTTCTCCATGGCCTGTCCTGCATTTCTGGTTTTGACACTTTTTTCAGCATGGCCCTTTTGACCGATGGGAAGCGAGACTTCTTTGTAGCGCTGATTTGCCTTTCCAGGTTGCTTGGTTGGCCAAAAAGGGCGTATGCGTTTTTTCCTGAATATATTCAGGAAAAAACGCATACGCCCTTTTTGGCCAAGGGCATCATGGTGGACGTTTTGCCGCTTTTCATGTGCTTTAAAGGCGATTCTAATCTACCTCCTGAAATCTGTTTCCTGTAATTCTGCCTTGCTTTCAAATACTCTTTGTTGCCTTCCCTCAATATATTTGTGGACGAGAGTTATCATTTATAACTCTGCAGGTTTGTGAATTGCAGCGCTCCTGAGCTCCAATTTTCAACTCGCTTTTTTGGGAGCTGGCCGCAAAAGCGCAGGATTGCTTCAGGCCCTATTCTGGTTCTGGGGGGCAGGCTGATCCCGTGGATAATTCTTCTTCCTGATGGGAAAATAGAATGACCTGTGCCTTTCCCAACACCTAGAACTAGTCTCTCATAGGTTCCCCCTCTTCCCGTTCATCCTCAGGACAAATTGCAACCTGTACGGGACAGCAGGTTAAAGGCGCTGATTCTCCAAGGAGGGAGATTGCTAGTAAAGCGGCTTGAATTGCGAACCCGAGCACAAGGAGATGAGAAATGAGGTGCGTTTTAGAAACCTTTCCCTATCACACGGTGTACCAACTTCTGGGTTTCTCATGCATGTTTTCGATGTAGGAAGATGCCCTTGAACCTGGAGATTTGGGACCCATGGGATGGGTACCGTGCAGTATTACTTTAAAGGGTCTGCGTTTGCTCACCCAACCTCACCAAACCTCTCAGCCCCAAGAGTGTCCACCCTTATGTCTCATCCAGCTGTGGGTCTAGATATGGTCAATCCAGGTTGCATCACAGCCCGTGATCGAATTTTGTAAGAATTTCTCTCTCTTTCACTGTCTTTGTTTCATGGGTTTTTAAAAGTAATTTATTTTTATAATGGGGTTTAGCTGCTTTTCACTGCTGTGTTTCTGCCGCTTTACAGCCAATTGACTCACTTACAGAGAGCTATCAATACATAGGTTTTAAGATACTAACTAGTCGGATATATTCTTGTGCGGTGAATAGGGGGTGTTGAGTCCAGTTCACTGAGCAAGGAGTAGGTCTTGTTTATTACATATTGGGTTTATGGAACGGTATCTGAGCTAATTTGAAACCCTTGTTTTATGCATCACCCCACCTCACCTTACCCGTTCAGCAGCCATAGTGTGTTTTCTAAATATGTGACTGTGTTCTGCCTTGTAATTCAGTACAAGTGTAGCCGTTTTTACATTCCCTCTATAAGTGATAGCTTATGAAACGTGTCTTTTTCTGTGTGACGTATCTCACTTAGAATCGTCGTACCTGAACCCACTCATCATGCTGCTACTAGCCTTATGACATTTATTTCATGGCTGAGTGATATTCCATTGTACATGAGGTCCACAACTTCTTTATCCATTTTTCTCTTTCCTGGGATATTTAAGGTGTAACGAAGTGGAGGTTCTTGTCAACAGAGCAGCCCTAAACTTTGGGGTGCCTGTGTCTTGCTGATTTTTAGTTTTCCCAATTTGTACATCCATGAGTGGAAGTGCCCTATGCTCTCTAAGCTGTGTGTTTTAGATGTTTCAGGACACACCGTACACTTCTCCAGAGTGGCTGTTGGCAATTTACATCCCGCCCATCAGCGTAGCAAGGCTCCCGTTTCTCCATGGCCTGTCCTGCATTTCTGGTTTTGACACTTTTTTCAGCATGGCCCTTTTGACCGATGGGAAGGGAGACTTCTTTGTAGCGCTGATTGTCCTTTCCAGGTTGCTTGGTTGGCCAAAAAGGGCGTATGCGTTTTTTCCTGAATATATTCAGGAAAAAACGCATACGCCCTTTTTGGCCAAGGGCATCATGGTCGACGTTTTGCCGCTTTTCATGTGCTTTAAAGGCGATTCGAATCTACCTCCTGAAATCTGTTTCCTGTAATTCTGCCTTGCTTTCAAATACTCTTCGTTGCCTTCCCTCAATATATTTGTGGAGAAGAGTTATCATTTATAACTCTGCAGGTTTGTGAATTGCAGCGCTCCTGAGCTCCAATTTTCAACTCGCTTTTTTGGGAGCTGGCCGCAAAAGCGCAGGATTGCTTCAGGCCCTATTCTGGTTCCGGGGGGCAGGCTGAGCCCGTGGTTAATTCTTCTTCCTGATGGGAAAATAGAATGACCTGTGCCTTTCCCAACACCTAGAGCTAGTCTCTGATAGGTTCCCCCTCTTCCCGTTCATCCTCAGGACAAATTGCAACCTGTACGGGACAGCAGGTTAAAGGCGCTAATTCTCCAAGGAGGGAGATTGCTAGTAAAGCGGCTTGAATTGCGAACCCGAGCACAAGGAGATGAGAAATGAGGTGCGTTTTAGAAACCTTTCCCTATCACACGGTGTACCAACTTCTGGGTTTCTCATGCATGTTTTCGATGTAGGAAGATGCCCTTGAACCTGGAGATTTGGGACCCATGGGATGGGTACCGTGCAGTATTACTTTAAAGGGTCTGCGTTTGCTCACCCAACCTCACCAAACCTCTCAGCCCCAAGAGTGTCCACCCTTATGTCTCATCCAGCTGTGGGTCTAGATATGGTCAATCCAGGTTGCATCACAGCCCGTGATCGAATTTTGTAAGAATTTCTCTCTCTTTCACTGTCTTTGTTTCATGGGTTTTTAAAAGTAATTTATTTTTATAATGGGGTTTAGCTGCTTTTCACTGCTGTGTTTCTGCCGCTTTACAGCCAATTGACTCACTTACAGAGAGCTATCAATACATAGGTTTTAAGATTCTAACTAGTCGGATATATTCTTGTGCGGTGAATAGGGGGTGTTGAGTCCAGTTCACTGAGCAAGGAGTAGGTCTTGTTTATTACATATTGGGTTTATGGAACGGTATCTGAGCTAATTTGAAACCCTTGTTTTATGCATCACCCCACCTCACCTTACCCGTTCAGCAGCCATAGTGTGTTTTCTAAATATGTGACTGTGTTCTGCCTTGTAATTCAGTACAAGTGTAGCCGTTTTTACATTCCCTCTATAAGTGATAGCTTATGAAACGTGTCTTTTTCTGTGTGACGTATCTCACTTAGAATCGTCGTACCTGAACCCACTCATCATGCTGCTACTAGCCTTATGACATTTATTTCATGGCTGAGTGATATTCCATTGTACATGAGGTCCACAACTTCTTTATCCATTTTTCTCTTTCCTGGGATATTTAAGGTGTAACGAAGTGGAGGTTCTTGTCAACAGAGCAGCCCTAAACTTTGGGGTGCCTGTGTCTTGCTGATTTTTAGTTTTCCCAATTTGTACATCCATGAGTGGAAGTGCCCTATGCTCTCTAAGCTGTGTGTTTTAGATGTTTCAGGACACACCGTACACTTCTCCAGAGTGGCTGTTGGCAATTTACATCCCGCCCATCAGCGTAGCAAGGCTCCCGTTTCTCCATGGCCTGTCCTGCATTTCTGGTTTTGACACTTTTTTCAGCATGGCCCTTTTGACCGATGGGAAGCGAGACTTCTTTGTAGCGCTGATTGTCCTTTCCAGGTTGCTTGGTTGGCCAAAAAGGGCGTATGCGTTTTTTCCTGAATATATTCAGGAAAAAACGCATACGCCCTGTTTGGCCAAGGGCATCATGGTGGACGTTTTGCCGCTTTTCATGTGCTTTAAAGGCGATTCGAATCTACCTCCTGAAATCTGTTTCCTGTAATTCTGCCTTGCTTTCAAATACTCTTTGTTGCCTTCCCTCAATATATTTGTGGACGAGAGTTATCATTTATAACTCTGCAGGTTTGTGAATTGCAGTGCTCCTGAGCTCCAATTTTCAACTCGCTTTTTTGGGAGCTGGCCGCAAAAGCGCAGGATTGCTTCAGGCCCTATTCTGGTTCTGGGGGGCAGGCTGATCCCGTGGATAATTCTTCTTCCTGATGGGAAAATAGAATGACCTGTGCCTTTCCCAACACCTAGAACTAGTCTCTCATAGGTTCCCCCTCTTCCCGTTCATCCTCAGGACAAATTGCAACCTGTACGGGACAGCAGGTTAAAGGCGCTGATTCTCCAAGGAGGGAGATTGCTAGTAAAGCGGCTTGAATTGCGAACCCGAGCACAAGGAGATGAGAAATGAGGTGCGTTTTAGAAACCTTTCCCTATCACACGGTGTACCAACTTCTGGGTTTCTCATGCATGTTTTCGATGTAGGAAGATGCCCTTGAACCTGGAGATTTGGGACCCATGGGATGGGTACCGTGCAGTATTACTTTAAAGGGTGTGCGTTTGCTCACCCAACCTCACCAAACCTCTCAGCCCCAAGAGTGTCCACCCTTATGTCTCATCCAGCTGTGGGTCTAGATATGGTCAATCCAGGTTGCATCACAGCCCGTGATCGAATTTTGTAAGAATTTCTCTCTCTTTCACTGTCTTTGTTTCATGGGTTTTTAAAAGTAATTTATTTTTATAATGGGGTTTAGCTGCTTTTCACTGCTGTGTTTCTGCCGCTTTACACCCAATTGACTCACTTACAGAGAGCTATCAATACATAGGTTTTAAGATTCTAACTAGTCGGATATATTCTTGTGCGGTGAATAGGGGGTGTTGAGTCCAGTTCACTGAGCAAGGAGTAGGTCTTGTTTATTACATATTGGGTTTATGGAACGGTATCTGAGCTAATTTGAAACCCTTGTTTTATGCATCACCCCACCTCACCTTACCCGTTCAGCAGCCATAGTGTGTTTTCTAAATATGTGACTGTGTTCTGCCTTGTAATTCAGTACAAGTGTAGCCGTTTTTACATTCCCTCTATAAGTGATAGCTTATGAAACGTGTCTTTTTCTGTGTGACGTATCTCACTTAGAATCGTCGTACCTGAACCCACTCATCATGCTGCTACTAGCCTTATGACATTTATTTCATGGCTGAGTGATATTCCATTGTACATGAGGTCCACAACTTCTTTATCCATTTTCCTCTTTCCTGGGATATTTAAGGTGTAACGAAGTGGAGGTTCTTGTCAACAGAGCAGCCCTAAACTTTGGGGTGCCTGTGTCTTGCTGATTTTTAGTTTTCCCAATTTGTACATCCATGAGTGGAAGTGCCCTATGCTCTCTAAGCTGTGTGTTTTAGATGTTTCAGGACACACCGTACACTTCTCCAGAGTGGCTGTTGGCAATTTACATCCCGCCCATCAGCGTAGCAAGGCTCCCGTTTCTCCATGGCCTGTCCTGCATTTCTGGTTTTGACACTTTTTTCAGCATGGCCCTTTTGACCGATGGGAAGGGAGACTTCTTTGTAGCGCTGATTGTCCTTTCCAGGTTGCTTGGTTGGCCAAAAAGGGCTTATGCGTTTTTTCCTGAATATATTCAGGAAAAAACGCATACGCCCTTTTTGGCCAAGGGCATCATGGTCGACGTTTTGCCGCTTTTCATGTGCTTTAAAGGCGATTCGAATCTACCTCCTGAAATCTGTTTCCTGTAATTCTGCCTTGCTTTCAAATACTCTTCGTTGCCTTCCCTCAATATATTTGTGGACAAGAGTTATCATTTATAACTCTGCAGGTTTGTGAATTGCAGCGCTCCTGAGCTCCAATTTTCAACTCGCTTTTTTGGGAGCTGGCCGCAAAAGCGCAGGATTGCTTCAGGCCCTATTCTGGTTCCGGGGGGCAGGCTGAGCCCGTGGTTAATTCTTCTTCCTGATGGGAAAATAGAATGACCTGTGCCTTTCCCAACACCTAGAGCTAGTCTCTGATAGGTTCCCCCTCTTCCCGTTCATCCTCAGGACAAATTGCAACCTGTACGGGACAGCAGGTTAAAGGCGCTGATTCTCCAAGGAGGGAGATTGCTAGTAAAGCGGCTTGAATTGCGAACCCGAGCACAAGGAGATGAGAAATGAGGTGCGTTTTAGAAACCTTTCCCTATCACACGGTGTACCATCTTCTGGGTTTCTCATGCATGTTTTCGATGTAGGAAGATGCCCTTGAACCTGGAGATTTGGGACCCATGGGATGGGTACTATGCAGTATTACTTTAAAGGGTCTGCGTTTGCTCACCCAACCTCACCAAACCTCTCAGCCCCAAGAGTGTCCACCCTTATGTCTCATCCAGCTGTGGGTCTAGATATGGTCAATCCAGGTTGCATCACAGCCCGTGAACGAATTTTGTAAGAATTTCTCTCTCTTTCACTGTCTTTGTTTCATGGGTTTTTAAAAGTAATTTATTTTTATAATGGGGTTTAGCTGCTTTTCACTGCTGTGTTTATGCCGCTTTACAGCCAATTGACTCACTTACAGAGAGCTATCAATACATAGGTTTTAAGATTCTAACTAGTCGGATATATTCTTGTGCGGTGAATAGGGGGTGTTGAGTCCAGTTCACTGAGCAAGGAGTAGGTCTTGTTTATTACATATTGGGTTTATGGAACGGTATCTGAGCTAATTTGAAACCCTTGTTTTATGCATCACCCCACCTCACCTTACCCGTTCAGCAGCCATAGTGTGTTTTCTAAATATGTGACTGTGTTCTGCCTTGTAATTCAGTTCAAGTGTAGCCGTATTTACATTCCCTCTATAAGTGATAGCTTTTGAAACGTGTCTTTTTCTGTGTGACGTATTTCACTTAGAATCGTCGTACCTAACCCCACTCATCATGCTGCTACTAGCCTTATGACATTTATTTCATGGCTGAGTGATATTCCATTGTACATGAGGTCCACAACTTCTTTATCCATTTTCCTCTTTCCTGGGATATTTAAGGTGTAACGAAGTGGAGGTTCTTGTCAACAGAGCAGCCCTAAACTTTGGGGTGCCTGTGTCTTGCTGATTTTTAGTTTTCCCAATTTGTACACCCATGAGTGGAAGTGCCCTATGCTCTCTAAGCTGTGTGTTTTAGATGTTTCAGGACACACCGTACACTTCTCCAGAGTGGCTGTTGGCAATTTACATCCCGCCCATCAGCGTAGCAAGGCTCCCATTTCTCCATGGCCTGTCCTGCATTTCTGGTTTTGACACTTTTTTCAGCATGGCCCTTTTGACCGATGGGAAGCGAGACTTCTTTGTAGCGCTGATTTGCCTTTCCAGGTTGCTTGGTTGGCCAAAAAGGGCGTATGCGTTTTTTCCTGAATATATTCAGGAAAAAACGCATACGCCCTTTTTGGCCAAGGGCATCATGGTGGACGTTTTGCCGCTTTTCATGTGCTTTAAAGGCGATTCTAATCTACCTCCTGAAATCTGTTTCCTGTAATTCTGCCTTGCTTTCAAATACTCTTTGTTGCCTTCCCTCAATATATTTGTGGACGAGAGTTATCATTTATAACTCTGCAGGTTTGTGAATTGCAGTGCTCCTGAGCTCCAATTTTCAACTCGCTTTTTTGGGAGCTGGCCGCAAAAGCGCAGGATTGCTTCAGGCCCTATTCTGGTTCTGGGGGGCAGGCTGATCCCGTGGATAATTCTTCTTCCTGATGGGAAAATAGAATGACCTGTGCCTTTCCCAACACCTAGAACTAGTCTCTCATAGGTTCCCCCTCTTCCCGTTCATCCTCAGGACAAATTGCAACCTGTACGGGACAGCAGGTTAAAGGCGCTGATTCTCCAAGGAGGGAGATTGCTAGTAAAGCGGCTTGAATTGCGAACCCGAGCACAAGGAGATGAGAAATGAGGTGCGTTTTAGAAACCTTTCCCTATCACACGGTGTACCAACTTCTGGGTTTCTCATGCATGTTTTCGATGTAGGAAGATGCCCTTGAACCTGGAGATTTGGGACCCATGGGATGGGTACCGTGCAGTATTACTTTAAAGGGTCTGCGTTTGCTCACCCAACCTCACCAAACCTCTCAGCCCCAAGAGTGTCCACCCTTATGTCTCATCCAGCTGTGGGTCTAGATATGGTCAATCCAGGTTGCATCACAGCCCGTGATCGAATTTTGTAAGAATTTCTCTCTCTTTCACTGTCTTTGTTTCATGGGTTTTTAAAAGTAATTTATTTTTATAATGGGGTTTAGCTGCTTTTCACTGCTGTGTTTCTGCCGCTTTACACCCAATTGACTCACTTACAGAGAGCTATCAATACATAGGTTTTAAGATTCTAACTAGTCGGATATATTCTTGTGCGGTGAATAGGGGGTGTTGAGTCCAGTTCACTGAGCAAGGAGTAGGTCTTGTTTATTACATATTGGGTTTATGGAACGGTATCTGAGCTAATTTGAAACCCTTGTTTTATGCATCACCCCACCTCACCTTACCCGTTCAGCAGCCATAGTGTGTTTTCTAAATATGTGACTGTGTTCTGCCTTGTAATTCAGTACAAGTGTAGCCGTTTTTACATTCCCTCTATAAGTGATAGCTTATGAAACGTGTCTTTTTCTGTGTGACGTATCTCACTTAGAATCGTCGTACCTGAACCCACTCATCATGCTGCTACTAGCCTTATGACATTTATTTCATGGCTGAGTGATATTCCATTGTACATGAGGTCCACAACTTCTTTATCCATTTTTCTCTTTCCTGGGATATTTAAGGTGTAACGAAGTGGAGGTTCTTGTCAACAGAGCAGCCCTAAACTTTGGGGTGCCTGTGTCTTGCTGATTTTTAGTTTTCCCAATTTGTACATCCATGAGTGGAAGTGCCCTATGCTCTCTAAGCTGTGTGTTTTAGATGTTTCAGGACACACCGTACACTTCTCCAGAGTGGCTGTTGGCAATTTACATCCCGCCCATCAGCGTAGCAAGGCTCCCGTTTCTCCATGGCCTGTCCTGCATTTCTGGTTTTGACACTTTTTTCAGCATGGCCCTTTTGACCGATGGGAAGCGAGACTTCTTTGTAGCGCTGATTGTCCTTTCCAGGTTGCTTGGTTGGCCAAAAAGGGCGTATGCGTTTTTTCCTGAATATATTCAGGAAAAAACGCATACGCCCTGTTTGGCCAAGGGCATCATGGTGGACGTTTTGCCGCTTTTCATGTGCTTTAAAGGCGATTCGAATCTACCTCCTGAAATCTGTTTCCTGTAATTCTGCCTTGCTTTCAAATACTCTTTGTTGCCTTCCCTCAATATATTTGTGGACGAGAGTTATCATTTATAACTCTGCAGGTTTGTGAATTGCAGTGCTCCTGAGCTCCAATTTTCAACTCGCTTTTTTGGGAGCTGGCCGCAAAAGCGCAGGATTGCTTCAGGCCCTATTCTGGTTCTGGGGGGCAGGCTGATCCCGTGGATAATTCTTCTTCCTGATGGGAAAATAGAATGACCTGTGCCTTTCCCAACACCTAGAACTAGTCTCTCATAGGTTCCCCCTCTTCCCGTTCATCCTCAGGACAAATTGCAACCTGTACGGGACAGCAGGTTAAAGGCGCTGATTCTCCAAGGAGGGAGATTGCTAGTAAAGCGGCTTGAATTGCGAACCCGAGCACAAGGAGATGAGAAATGAGGTGCGTTTTAGAAACCTTTCCCTATCACACGGTGTACCAACTTCTGGGTTTCTCATGCATGTTTTCGATGTAGGAAGATGCCCTTGAACCTGGAGATTTGGGACCCATGGGATGGGTACCGTGCAGTATTACTTTAAAGGGTGTGCGTTTGCTCACCCAACCTCACCAAACCTCTCAGCCCCAAGAGTGTCCACCCTTATGTCTCATCCAGCTGTGGGTCTAGATATGGTCAATCCAGGTTGCATCACAGCCCGTGATCGAATTTTGTAAGAATTTCTCTCTCTTTCACTGTCTTTGTTTCATGGGTTTTTAAAAGTAATTTATTTTTATAATGGGGTTTAGCTGCTTTTCACTGCTGTGTTTCTGCCGCTTTACACCCAATTGACTCACTTACAGAGAGCTATCAATACATAGGTTTTAAGATTCTAACTAGTCGGATATATTCTTGTGCGGTGAATAGGGGGTGTTGAGTCCAGTTCACTGAGCAAGGAGTAGGTCTTGTTTATTACATATTGGGTTTATGGAACGGTATCTGAGCTAATTTGAAACCCTTGTTTTATGCATCACCCCACCTCACCTTACCCGTTCAGCAGCCATAGTGTGTTTTCTAAATATGTGACTGTGTTCTGCCTTGTAATTCAGTACAAGTGTAGCCGTTTTTACATTCCCTCTATAAGTGATAGCTTATGAAACGTGTCTTTTTCTGTGTGACGTATCTCACTTAGAATCGTCGTACCTGAACCCACTCATCATGCTGCTACTAGCCTTATGACATTTATTTCATGGCTGAGTGATATTCCATTGTACATGAGGTCCACAACTTCTTTATCCATTTTCCTCTTTCCTGGGATATTTAAGGTGTAACGAAGTGGAGGTTCTTGTCAACAGAGCAGCCCTAAACTTTGGGGTGCCTGTGTCTTGCTGATTTTTAGTTTTCCCAATTTGTACATCCATGAGTGGAAGTGCCCTATGCTCTCTAAGCTGTGTGTTTTAGATGTTTCAGGACACACCGTACACTTCTCCAGAGTGGCTGTTGGCAATTTACATCCCGCCCATCAGCGTAGCAAGGCTCCCGTTTCTCCATGGCCTGTCCTGCATTTCTGGTTTTGACACTTTTTTCAGCATGGCCCTTTTGACCGATGGGAAGGGAGACTTCTTTGTAGCGCTGATTGTCCTTTCCAGGTTGCTTGGTTGGCCAAAAAGGGCTTATGCGTTTTTTCCTGAATATATTCAGGAAAAAACGCATACGCCCTTTTTGGCCAAGGGCATCATGGTCGACGTTTTGCCGCTTTTCATGTGCTTTAAAGGCGATTCGAATCTACCTCCTGAAATCTGTTTCCTGTAATTCTGCCTTGCTTTCAAATACTCTTCGTTGCCTTCCCTCAATATATTTGTGGACAAGAGTTATCATTTATAACTCTGCAGGTTTGTGAATTGCAGCGCTCCTGAGCTCCAATTTTCAACTCGCTTTTTTGGGAGCTGGCCGCAAAAGCGCAGGATTGCTTCAGGCCCTATTCTGGTTCCGGGGGGCAGGCTGAGCCCGTGGTTAATTCTTCTTCCTGATGGGAAAATAGAATGACCTGTGCCTTTCCCAACACCTAGAGCTAGTCTCTGATAGGTTCCCCCTCTTCCCGTTCATCCTCAGGACAAATTGCAACCTGTACGGGACAGCAGGTTAAAGGCGCTGATTCTCCAAGGAGGGAGATTGCTAGTAAAGCGGCTTGAATTGCGAACCCGAGCACAAGGAGATGAGAAATGAGGTGCGTTTTAGAAACCTTTCCCTATCACACGGTGTACCATCTTCTGGGTTTCTCATGCATGTTTTCGATGTAGGAAGATGCCCTTGAACCTGGAGATTTGGGACCCATGGGATGGGTACTATGCAGTATTACTTTAAAGGGTCTGCGTTTGCTCACCCAACCTCACCAAACCTCTCAGCCCCAAGAGTGTCCACCCTTATGTCTCATCCAGCTGTGGGTCTAGATATGGTCAATCCAGGTTGCATCACAGCCCGTGAACGAATTTTGTAAGAATTTCTCTCTCTTTCACTGTCTTTGTTTCATGGGTTTTTAAAAGTAATTTATTTTTATAATGGGGTTTAGCTGCTTTTCACTGCTGTGTTTATGCCGCTTTACACCCAATTGACTCACTTACAGAGAGCTATCAATACATAGGTTTTAAGATTCTAACTAGTCGGATATATTCTTGTGCGGTGAATAGGGGGTGTTGAGTCCAGTTCACTGAGCAAGGAGTAGGTCTTGTTTATTACATATTGGGTTTATGGAACGGTATCTGAGCTAATTTGAAACCCTTGTTTTATGCATCACCCCACCTCACCTTACCCGTTCAGCAGCCATAGTGTGTTTTCTAAATATGTGACTGTGTTCTGCCTTGTAATTCAGTTCAAGTGTAGCCGTATTTACATTCCCTCTATAAGTGATAGCTTTTGAAACGTGTCTTTTTCTGTGTGACGTATTTCACTTAGAATCGTCGTACCTAACCCCACTCATCATGCTGCTACTAGCCTTATGACATTTATTTCATGGCTGAGTGATATTCCATTGTACATGAGGTCCACAACTTCTTTATCCATTTTCCTCTTTCCTGGGATATTTAAGGTGTAACGAAGTGGAGGTTCTTGTCAACAGAGCAGCCCTAAACTTTGGGGTGCCTGTGTCTTGCTGATTTTTAGTTTTCCCAATTTGTACACCCATGAGTGGAAGTGCCCTATGCTCTCTAAGCTGTGTGTTTTAGATGTTTCAGGACACACCGTACACTTCTCCAGAGTGGCTGTTGGCAATTTACATCCCGCCCATCAGCGTAGCAAGGCTCCCATTTCTCCATGGCCTGTCCTGCATTTCTGGTTTTGACACTTTTTTCAGCATGGCCCTTTTGACCGATGGGAAGCGAGACTTCTTTGTAGCGCTGATTTGCCTTTCCAGGTTGCTTGGTTGGCCAAAAAGGGCGTATGCGTTTTTTCCTGAATATATTCAGGAAAAAACGCATACGCCCTTTTTGGCCAAGGGCATCATGGTGGACGTTTTGCCGCTTTTCATGTGCTTTAAAGGCGATTCTAATCTACCTCCTGAAATCTGTTTCCTGTAATTCTGCCTTGCTTTCAAATACTCTTTGTTGCCTTCCCTCAATATATTTGTGGACGAGAGTTATCATTTATAACTCTGCAGGTTTGTGAATTGCAGCGCTCCTGAGCTCCAATTTTCAACTCGCTTTTTTGGGAGCTGGCCGCAAAAGCGCAGGATTGCTTCAGGCCCTATTCTGGTTCTGGGGGGCAGGCTGATCCCGTGGATAATTCTTCTTCCTGATGGGAAAATAGAATGACCTGTGCCTTTCCCAACACCTAGAACTAGTCTCTCATAGGTTCCCCCTCTTCCCGTTCATCCTCAGGACAAATTGCAACCTGTACGGGACAGCAGGTTAAAGGCGCTGATTCTCCAAGGAGGGAGATTGCTAGTAAAGCGGCTTGAATTGCGAACCCGAGCACAAGGAGATGAGAAATGAGGTGCGTTTTAGAAACCTTTCCCTATCACACGGTGTACCAACTTCTGGGTTTCTCATGCATGTTTTCGATGTAGGAAGATGCCCTTGAACCTGGAGATTTGGGACCCATGGGATGGGTACCGTGCAGTATTACTTTAAAGGGTCTGCGTTTGCTCACCCAACCTCACCAAACCTCTCAGCCCCAAGAGTGTCCACCCTTATGTCTCATCCAGCTGTGGGTCTAGATATGGTCAATCCAGGTTGCATCACAGCCCGTGATCGAATTTTGTAAGAATTTCTCTCTCTTTCACTGTCTTTGTTTCATGGGTTTTTAAAAGTAATTTATTTTTATAATGGGGTTTAGCTGCTTTTCACTGCTGTGTTTCTGCCGCTTTACAGCCAATTGACTCACTTACAGAGAGCTATCAATACATAGGTTTTAAGATTCTAACTAGTCGGATATATTCTTGTGCGGTGAATAGGGGGTGTTGAGTCCAGTTCACTGAGCAAGGAGTAGGTCTTGTTTATTACATATTGGGTTTATGGAACGGTATCTGAGCTAATTTGAAACCCTTGTTTTATGCATCACCCCACCTCACCTTACCCGTTCAGCAGCCATAGTGTGTTTTCTAAATATGTGACTGTGTTCTGCCTTGTAATTCAGTACAAGTGTAGCCGTTTTTACATTCCCTCTATAAGTGATAGCTTATGAAACGTGTCTTTTTCTGTGTGACGTATCTCACTTAGAATCGTCGTACCTGAACCCACTCATCATGCTGCTACTAGCCTTATGACATTTATTTCATGGCTGAGTGATATTCCATTGTACATGAGGTCCACAACTTCTTTATCCATTTTTCTCTTTCCTGGGATATTTAAGGTGTAACGAAGTGGAGGTTCTTGTCAACAGAGCAGCCCTAAACTTTGGGGTGCCTGTGTCTTGCTGATTTTTAGTTTTCCCAATTTGTACATCCATGAGTGGAAGTGCCCTATGCTCTCTAAGCTGTGTGTTTTAGATGTTTCAGGACACACCGTACACTTCTCCAGAGTGGCTGTTGGCAATTTACATCCCGCCCATCAGCGTAGCAAGGCTCCCGTTTCTCCATGGCCTGTCCTGCATTTCTGGTTTTGACACTTTTTTCAGCATGGCCCTTTTGACCGATGGGAAGCGAGACTTCTTTGTAGCGCTGATTGTCCTTTCCAGGTTGCTTGGTTGGCCAAAAAGGGCGTATGCGTTTTTTCCTGAATATATTCAGGAAAAAACGCATACGCCCTGTTTGGCCAAGGGCATCATGGTGGACGTTTTGCCGCTTTTCATGTGCTTTAAAGGCGATTCGAATCTACCTCCTGAAATCTGTTTCCTGTAATTCTGCCTTGCTTTCAAATACTCTTTGTTGCCTTCCCTCAATATATTTGTGGACGAGAGTTATCATTTATAACTCTGCAGGTTTGTGAATTGCAGTGCTCCTGAGCTCCAATTTTCAACTCGCTTTTTTGGGAGCTGGCCGCAAAAGCGCAGGATTGCTTCAGGCCCTATTCTGGTTCTGGGGGGCAGGCTGATCCCGTGGATAATTCTTCTTCCTGATGGGAAAATAGAATGACCTGTGCCTTTCCCAACACCTAGAACTAGTCTCTCATAGGTTCCCCCTCTTCCCGTTCATCCTCAGGACAAATTGCAACCTGTACGGGACAGCAGGTTAAAGGCGCTGATTCTCCAAGGAGGGAGATTGCTAGTAAAGCGGCTTGAATTGCGAACCCGAGCACAAGGAGATGAGAAATGAGGTGCGTTTTAGAAACCTTTCCCTATCACACGGTGTACCAACTTCTGGGTTTCTCATGCATGTTTTCGATGTAGGAAGATGCCCTTGAACCTGGAGATTTGGGACCCATGGGATGGGTACCGTGCAGTATTACTTTAAAGGGTGTGCGTTTGCTCACCCAACCTCACCAAACCTCTCAGCCCCAAGAGTGTCCACCCTTATGTCTCATCCAGCTGTGGGTCTAGATATGGTCAATCCAGGTTGCATCACAGCCCGTGATCGAATTTTGTAAGAATTTCTCTCTCTTTCACTGTCTTTGTTTCATGGGTTTTTAAAAGTAATTTATTTTTATAATGGGGTTTAGCTGCTTTTCACTGCTGTGTTTCTGCCGCTTTACACCCAATTGACTCACTTACAGAGAGCTATCAATACATAGGTTTTAAGATTCTAACTAGTCGGATATATTCTTGTGCGGTGAATAGGGGGTGTTGAGTCCAGTTCACTGAGCAAGGAGTAGGTCTTGTTTATTACATATTGGGTTTATGGAACGGTATCTGAGCTAATTTGAAACCCTTGTTTTATGCATCACCCCACCTCACCTTACCCGTTCAGCAGCCATAGTGTGTTTTCTAAATATGTGACTGTGTTCTGCCTTGTAATTCAGTACAAGTGTAGCCGTTTTTACATTCCCTCTATAAGTGATAGCTTATGAAACGTGTCTTTTTCTGTGTGACGTATCTCACTTAGAATCGTCGTACCTGAACCCACTCATCATGCTGCTACTAGCCTTATGACATTTATTTCATGGCTGAGTGATATTCCATTGTACATGAGGTCCACAACTTCTTTATCCATTTTCCTCTTTCCTGGGATATTTAAGGTGTAACGAAGTGGAGGTTCTTGTCAACAGAGCAGCCCTAAACTTTGGGGTGCCTGTGTCTTGCTGATTTTTAGTTTTCCCAATTTGTACATCCATGAGTGGAAGTGCCCTATGCTCTCTAAGCTGTGTGTTTTAGATGTTTCAGGACACACCGTACACTTCTCCAGAGTGGCTGTTGGCAATTTACATCCCGCCCATCAGCGTAGCAAGGCTCCCGTTTCTCCATGGCCTGTCCTGCATTTCTGGTTTTGACACTTTTTTCAGCATGGCCCTTTTGACCGATGGGAAGGGAGACTTCTTTGTAGCGCTGATTGTCCTTTCCAGGTTGCTTGGTTGGCCAAAAAGGGCTTATGCGTTTTTTCCTGAATATATTCAGGAAAAAACGCATACGCCCTTTTTGGCCAAGGGCATCATGGTCGACGTTTTGCCGCTTTTCATGTGCTTTAAAGGCGATTCGAATCTACCTCCTGAAATCTGTTTCCTGTAATTCTGCCTTGCTTTCAAATACTCTTCGTTGCCTTCCCTCAATATATTTGTGGACAAGAGTTATCATTTATAACTCTGCAGGTTTGTGAATTGCAGCGCTCCTGAGCTCCAATTTTCAACTCGCTTTTTTGGGAGCTGGCCGCAAAAGCGCAGGATTGCTTCAGGCCCTATTCTGGTTCCGGGGGGCAGGCTGAGCCCGTGGTTAATTCTTCTTCCTGATGGGAAAATAGAATGACCTGTGCCTTTCCCAACACCTAGAGCTAGTCTCTGATAGGTTCCCCCTCTTCCCGTTCATCCTCAGGACAAATTGCAACCTGTACGGGACAGCAGGTTAAAGGCGCTGATTCTCCAAGGAGGGAGATTGCTAGTAAAGCGGCTTGAATTGCGAACCCGAGCACAAGGAGATGAGAAATGAGGTGCGTTTTAGAAACCTTTCCCTATCACACGGTGTACCATCTTCTGGGTTTCTCATGCATGTTTTCGATGTAGGAAGATGCCCTTGAACCTGGAGATTTGGGACCCATGGGATGGGTACTATGCAGTATTACTTTAAAGGGTCTGCGTTTGCTCACCCAACCTCACCAAACCTCTCAGCCCCAAGAGTGTCCACCCTTATGTCTCATCCAGCTGTGGGTCTAGATATGGTCAATCCAGGTTGCATCACAGCCCGTGAACGAATTTTGTAAGAATTTCTCTCTCTTTCACTGTCTTTGTTTCATGGGTTTTTAAAAGTAATTTATTTTTATAATGGGGTTTAGCTGCTTTTCACTGCTGTGTTTATGCCGCTTTACACCCAATTGACTCACTTACAGAGAGCTATCAATACATAGGTTTTAAGATTCTAACTAGTCGGATATATTCTTGTGCGGTGAATAGGGGGTGTTGAGTCCAGTTCACTGAGCAAGGAGTAGGTCTTGTTTATTACATATTGGGTTTATGGAACGGTATCTGAGCTAATTTGAAACCCTTGTTTTATGCATCACCCCACCTCACCTTACCCGTTCAGCAGCCATAGTGTGTTTTCTAAATATGTGACTGTGTTCTGCCTTGTAATTCAGTTCAAGTGTAGCCGTATTTACATTCCCTCTATAAGTGATAGCTTTTGAAACGTGTCTTTTTCTGTGTGACGTATTTCACTTAGAATCGTCGTACCTAACCCCACTCATCATGCTGCTACTAGCCTTATGACATTTATTTCATGGCTGAGTGATATTCCATTGTACATGAGGTCCACAACTTCTTTATCCATTTTCCTCTTTCCTGGGATATTTAAGGTGTAACGAAGTGGAGGTTCTTGTCAACAGAGCAGCCCTAAACTTTGGGGTGCCTGTGTCTTGCTGATTTTTAGTTTTCCCAATTTGTACACCCATGAGTGGAAGTGCCCTATGCTCTCTAAGCTGTGTGTTTTAGATGTTTCAGGACACACCGTACACTTCTCCAGAGTGGCTGTTGGCAATTTACATCCCGCCCATCAGCGTAGCAAGGCTCCCATTTCTCCATGGCCTGTCCTGCATTTCTGGTTTTGACACTTTTTTCAGCATGGCCCTTTTGACCGATGGGAAGCGAGACTTCTTTGTAGCGCTGATTTGCCTTTCCAGGTTGCTTGGTTGGCCAAAAAGGGCGTATGCGTTTTTTCCTGAATATATTCAGGAAAAAACGCATACGCCCTTTTTGGCCAAGGGCATCATGGTGGACGTTTTGCCGCTTTTCATGTGCTTTAAAGGCGATTCTAATCTACCTCCTGAAATCTGTTTCCTGTAATTCTGCCTTGCTTTCAAATACTCTTTGTTGCCTTCCCTCAATATATTTGTGGACGAGAGTTATCATTTATAACTCTGCAGGTTTGTGAATTGCAGCGCTCCTGAGCTCCAATTTTCAACTCGCTTTTTTGGGAGCTGGCCGCAAAAGCGCAGGATTGCTTCAGGCCCTATTCTGGTTCTGGGGGGCAGGCTGATCCCGTGGATAATTCTTCTTCCTGATGGGAAAATAGAATGACCTGTGCCTTTCCCAACACCTAGAACTAGTCTCTCATAGGTTCCCCCTCTTCCCGTTCATCCTCAGGACAAATTGCAACCTGTACGGGACAGCAGGTTAAAGGCGCTGATTCTCCAAGGAGGGAGATTGCTAGTAAAGCGGCTTGAATTGCGAACCCGAGCACAAGGAGATGAGAAATGAGGTGCGTTTTAGAAACCTTTCCCTATCACACGGTGTACCAACTTCTGGGTTTCTCATGCATGTTTTCGATGTAGGAAGATGCCCTTGAACCTGGAGATTTGGGACCCATGGGATGGGTACCGTGCAGTATTACTTTAAAGGGTCTGCGTTTGCTCACCCAACCTCACCAAACCTCTCAGCCCCAAGAGTGTCCACCCTTATGTCTCATCCAGCTGTGGGTCTAGATATGGTCAATCCAGGTTGCATCACAGCCCGTGATCGAATTTTGTAAGAATTTCTCTCTCTTTCACTGTCTTTGTTTCATGGGTTTTTAAAAGTAATTTATTTTTATAATGGGGTTTAGCTGCTTTTCACTGCTGTGTTTCTGCCGCTTTACAGCCAATTGACTCACTTACAGAGAGCTATCAATACATAGGTTTTAAGATTCTAACTAGTCGGATATATTCTTGTGCGGTGAATAGGGGGTGTTGAGTCCAGTTCACTGAGCAAGGAGTAGGTCTTGTTTATTACATATTGGGTTTATGGAACGGTATCTGAGCTAATTTGAAACCCTTGTTTTATGCATCACCCCACCTCACCTTACCCGTTCAGCAGCCATAGTGTGTTTTCTAAATATGTGACTGTGTTCTGCCTTGTAATTCAGTACAAGTGTAGCCGTTTTTACATTCCCTCTATAAGTGATAGCTTATGAAACGTGTCTTTTTCTGTGTGACGTATCTCACTTAGAATCGTCGTACCTGAACCCACTCATCATGCTGCTACTAGCCTTATGACATTTATTTCATGGCTGAGTGATATTCCATTGTACATGAGGTCCACAACTTCTTTATCCATTTTTCTCTTTCCTGGGATATTTAAGGTGTAACGAAGTGGAGGTTCTTGTCAACAGAGCAGCCCTAAACTTTGGGGTGCCTGTGTCTTGCTGATTTTTAGTTTTCCCAATTTGTACATCCATGAGTGGAAGTGCCCTATGCTCTCTAAGCTGTGTGTTTTAGATGTTTCAGGACACACCGTACACTTCTCCAGAGTGGCTGTTGGCAATTTACATCCCGCCCATCAGCGTAGCAAGGCTCCCGTTTCTCCATGGCCTGTCCTGCATTTCTGGTTTTGACACTTTTTTCAGCATGGCCCTTTTGACCGATGGGAAGCGAGACTTCTTTGTAGCGCTGATTGTCCTTTCCAGGTTGCTTGGTTGGCCAAAAAGGGCGTATGCGTTTTTTCCTGAATATATTCAGGAAAAAACGCATACGCCCTGTTTGGCCAAGGGCATCATGGTGGACGTTTTGCCGCTTTTCATGTGCTTTAAAGGCGATTCGAATCTACCTCCTGAAATCTGTTTCCTGTAATTCTGCCTTGCTTTCAAATACTCTTTGTTGCCTTCCCTCAATATATTTGTGGACGAGAGTTATCATTTATAACTCTGCAGGTTTGTGAATTGCAGTGCTCCTGAGCTCCAATTTTCAACTCGCTTTTTTGGGAGCTGGCCGCAAAAGCGCAGGATTGCTTCAGGCCCTATTCTGGTTCTGGGGGGCAGGCTGATCCCGTGGATAATTCTTCTTCCTGATGGGAAAATAGAATGACCTGTGCCTTTCCCAACACCTAGAACTAGTCTCTCATAGGTTCCCCCTCTTCCCGTTCATCCTCAGGACAAATTGCAACCTGTACGGGACAGCAGGTTAAAGGCGCTGATTCTCCAAGGAGGGAGATTGCTAGTAAAGCGGCTTGAATTGCGAACCCGAGCACAAGGAGATGAGAAATGAGGTGCGTTTTAGAAACCTTTCCCTATCACACGGTGTACCAACTTCTGGGTTTCTCATGCATGTTTTCGATGTAGGAAGATGCCCTTGAACCTGGAGATTTGGGACCCATGGGATGGGTACCGTGCAGTATTACTTTAAAGGGTGTGCGTTTGCTCACCCAACCTCACCAAACCTCTCAGCCCCAAGAGTGTCCACCCTTATGTCTCATCCAGCTGTGGGTCTAGATATGGTCAATCCAGGTTGCATCACAGCCCGTGATCGAATTTTGTAAGAATTTCTCTCTCTTTCACTGTCTTTGTTTCATGGGTTTTTAAAAGTAATTTATTTTTATAATGGGGTTTAGCTGCTTTTCACTGCTGTGTTTCTGCCGCTTTACACCCAATTGACTCACTTACAGAGAGCTATCAATACATAGGTTTTAAGATTCTAACTAGTCGGATATATTCTTGTGCGGTGAATAGGGGGTGTTGAGTCCAGTTCACTGAGCAAGGAGTAGGTCTTGTTTATTACATATTGGGTTTATGGAACGGTATCTGAGCTAATTTGAAACCCTTGTTTTATGCATCACCCCACCTCACCTTACCCGTTCAGCAGCCATAGTGTGTTTTCTAAATATGTGACTGTGTTCTGCCTTGTAATTCAGTACAAGTGTAGCCGTTTTTACATTCCCTCTATAAGTGATAGCTTATGAAACGTGTCTTTTTCTGTGTGACGTATCTCACTTAGAATCGTCGTACCTGAACCCACTCATCATGCTGCTACTAGCCTTATGACATTTATTTCATGGCTGAGTGATATTCCATTGTACATGAGGTCCACAACTTCTTTATCCATTTTCCTCTTTCCTGGGATATTTAAGGTGTAACGAAGTGGAGGTTCTTGTCAACAGAGCAGCCCTAAACTTTGGGGTGCCTGTGTCTTGCTGATTTTTAGTTTTCCCAATTTGTACATCCATGAGTGGAAGTGCCCTATGCTCTCTAAGCTGTGTGTTTTAGATGTTTCAGGACACACCGTACACTTCTCCAGAGTGGCTGTTGGCAATTTACATCCCGCCCATCAGCGTAGCAAGGCTCCCGTTTCTCCATGGCCTGTCCTGCATTTCTGGTTTTGACACTTTTTTCAGCATGGCCCTTTTGACCGATGGGAAGGGAGACTTCTTTGTAGCGCTGATTGTCCTTTCCAGGTTGCTTGGTTGGCCAAAAAGGGCTTATGCGTTTTTTCCTGAATATATTCAGGAAAAAACGCATACGCCCTTTTTGGCCAAGGGCATCATGGTCGACGTTTTGCCGCTTTTCATGTGCTTTAAAGGCGATTCGAATCTACCTCCTGAAATCTGTTTCCTGTAATTCTGCCTTGCTTTCAAATACTCTTCGTTGCCTTCCCTCAATATATTTGTGGACAAGAGTTATCATTTATAACTCTGCAGGTTTGTGAATTGCAGCGCTCCTGAGCTCCAATTTTCAACTCGCTTTTTTGGGAGCTGGCCGCAAAAGCGCAGGATTGCTTCAGGCCCTATTCTGGTTCCGGGGGGCAGGCTGAGCCCGTGGTTAATTCTTCTTCCTGATGGGAAAATAGAATGACCTGTGCCTTTCCCAACACCTAGAGCTAGTCTCTGATAGGTTCCCCCTCTTCCCGTTCATCCTCAGGACAAATTGCAACCTGTACGGGACAGCAGGTTAAAGGCGCTGATTCTCCAAGGAGGGAGATTGCTAGTAAAGCGGCTTGAATTGCGAACCCGAGCACAAGGAGATGAGAAATGAGGTGCGTTTTAGAAACCTTTCCCTATCACACGGTGTACCATCTTCTGGGTTTCTCATGCATGTTTTCGATGTAGGAAGATGCCCTTGAACCTGGAGATTTGGGACCCATGGGATGGGTACTATGCAGTATTACTTTAAAGGGTCTGCGTTTGCTCACCCAACCTCACCAAACCTCTCAGCCCCAAGAGTGTCCACCCTTATGTCTCATCCAGCTGTGGGTCTAGATATGGTCAATCCAGGTTGCATCACAGCCCGTGAACGAATTTTGTAAGAATTTCTCTCTCTTTCACTGTCTTTGTTTCATGGGTTTTTAAAAGTAATTTATTTTTATAATGGGGTTTAGCTGCTTTTCACTGCTGTGTTTATGCCGCTTTACACCCAATTGACTCACTTACAGAGAGCTATCAATACATAGGTTTTAAGATTCTAACTAGTCGGATATATTCTTGTGCGGTGAATAGGGGGTGTTGAGTCCAGTTCACTGAGCAAGGAGTAGGTCTTGTTTATTACATATTGGGTTTATGGAACGGTATCTGAGCTAATTTGAAACCCTTGTTTTATGCATCACCCCACCTCACCTTACCCGTTCAGCAGCCATAGTGTGTTTTCTAAATATGTGACTGTGTTCTGCCTTGTAATTCAGTTCAAGTGTAGCCGTATTTACATTCCCTCTATAAGTGATAGCTTTTGAAACGTGTCTTTTTCTGTGTGACGTATTTCACTTAGAATCGTCGTACCTAACCCCACTCATCATGCTGCTACTAGCCTTATGACATTTATTTCATGGCTGAGTGATATTCCATTGTACATGAGGTCCACAACTTCTTTATCCATTTTCCTCTTTCCTGGGATATTTAAGGTGTAACGAAGTGGAGGTTCTTGTCAACAGAGCAGCCCTAAACTTTGGGGTGCCTGTGTCTTGCTGATTTTTAGTTTTCCCAATTTGTACACCCATGAGTGGAAGTGCCCTATGCTCTCTAAGCTGTGTGTTTTAGATGTTTCAGGACACACCGTACACTTCTCCAGAGTGGCTGTTGGCAATTTACATCCCGCCCATCAGCGTAGCAAGGCTCCCATTTCTCCATGGCCTGTCCTGCATTTCTGGTTTTGACACTTTTTTCAGCATGGCCCTTTTGACCGATGGGAAGCGAGACTTCTTTGTAGCGTTGATTTGCCTTTCCAGGTTGCTTGGTTGGCCAAAAAGGGCGTATGCGTTTTTTCCTGAATATATTCAGGAAAAAACGCATACGCCCTTTTTGGCCAAGGGCATCATGGTGGACGTTTTGCCGCTTTTCATGTGCTTTAAAGGCGATTCTAATCTACCTCCTGAAATCTGTTTCCTGTAATTCTGCCTTGCTTTCAAATACTCTTTGTTGCCTTCCCTCAATATATTTGTGGACGAGAGTTATCATTTATAACTCTGCAGGTTTGTGAATTGCAGTGCTCCTGAGCTCCAATTTTCAACTCGCTTTTTTGGGAGCTGGCCGCAAAAGCGCAGGATTGCTTCAGGCCCTATTCTGGTTCTGGGGGGCAGGCTGATCCCGTGGATAATTCTTCTTCCTGATGGGAAAATAGAATGACCTGTGCCTTTCCCAACACCTAGAACTAGTCTCTCATAGGTTCCCCCTCTTCCCGTTCATCCTCAGGACAAATTGCAACCTGTACGGGACAGCAGGTTAAAGGCGCTGATTCTCCAAGGAGGGAGATTGCTAGTAAAGCGGCTTGAATTGCGAACCCGAGCACAAGGAGATGAGAAATGAGGTGCGTTTTAGAAACCTTTCCCTATCACACGGTGTACCAACTTCTGGGTTTCTCATGCATGTTTTCGATGTAGGAAGATGCCCTTGAACCTGGAGATTTGGGACCCATGGGATGGGTACCGTGCAGTATTACTTTAAAGGGTCTGCGTTTGCTCACCCAACCTCACCAAACCTCTCAGCCCCAAGAGTGTCCACCCTTATGTCTCATCCAGCTGTGGGTCTACATATGGTCAATCCAGGTTGCATCACAGCCCGTGATCGAATTTTGTAAGAATTTCTCTCTCTTTCACTGTCTTTGTTTCATGGGTTTTTAAAAGTAATTTATTTTTATAATGGGGTTTAGCTGCTTTTCACTGCTGTGTTTCTGCCGCTTTACACCCAATTGACTCACTTACAGAGAGCTATCAATACATAGGTTTAAAGATTCTAACTAGTCGGATATATTCTTGTGCGGTGAATAGGGGGTGTTGAGTCCAGTTCACTGAGCAAGGAGTAGGTCTTGTTTATTACATATTGGGTTTATGGAACGGTATCTGAGCTAATTTGAAACCCTTGTTTTATGCATCACCCCACCTCACCTTACCCGTTCAGCAGCCATAGTGTGTTTTCTAAATATGTGACTGTGTTCTGCCTTGTAATTCAGTACAAGTGTAGCCGTTTTTACATTCCCTCTATAAGTGATAGCTTATGAAACGTGTCTTTTTCTGTGTGACGTATCTCACTTAGAATCGTCGTACCTGAACCCACTCATCATGCTGCTACTAGCCTTATGACATTTATTTCATGGCTGAGTGATATTCCATTGTACATGAGGTCCACATCTTCTTTATCCATTTTTCTCTTTCCTGGGATATTTAAGGTGTAACGAAGTGGAGGTTCTTGTCAACAGAGCAGCCCTAAACTTTGGGGTGCCTGTGTCTTGCTGATTTTTAGTTTTCCCAATTTGTACATCCATGAGTGGAAGTGCCCTATGCTCTCTAAGCTGTGTGTTTTAGATGTTTCAGGACACACCGTACACTTCTCCAGAGTGGCTGTTGGCAATTTACATCCCGCCCATCAGCGTAGCAAGGCTCCCGTTTCTCCATGGCCTGTCCTGCATTTCTGGTTTTGACACTTTTTTCAGCATGGCCCTTTTGACCGATGGGAAGCGAGACTTCTTTGTAGCGCTGATTTGCCTTTCCAGGTTGCTTGGTTGGCCAAAAAGGGCGTATGCGTTTTTTCCTGAATATATTCAGGAAAAAACGCATACGCCGTTTTTGGCCAATGGCATCATGGTGGACGTTTTGCCGCTTTTCATGTGCTTTAAAGGCGATTCGAATCTACCTCCTGAAATCTGTTTCCTGTAATTCTGCCTTTCTTTCAAGTACTCTTCGTTGCCTTCCCTCAATATATTTGTGGACGAGAGTTATCATTTATAACTCTGCAGGTTTGTGAATTGCAGTATTCCTGAGCTCCAATTTTCAACTCGGTTTTTTGTGAGCTGGCCGCAAAAGCGCAGGATTGCTTCAGGCCCTATTCTGGTTCCGGGAGGCAGGCTGATCCCGTGGATAATTCTTCTTCCTGATGGGAAAATAGAATGACCTGTGCCTTTCCCAACACCTAGAGCTAGTCTCTCATAGGTTCCCCCTCTTCCCGTTCATCCTCAGGACAAATTGCAACCTGTACGGGACAGCAGGTTAAAGGCGCTGATTCTCCAAGGAGGGAGATTGCTAGTAAAGCGGCTTGAATTGCGAACCCGAGCACAAGGAGATGAGAAATGAGGTGCGTTTTAGAAACCTTTCCCTATCACACGGTGTACCAACTTCTGGGTTTCTCATGCATGTTTTCGATGTAGGAAGATGCCCTTGAACCTGGAGATTTGGGACCCATGGGATGGGTACCGTGCAGTATTACTTTAAAGGGTCTGCGTTTGCTCACCCAACCTCACCAAACCTCTCAGCCCCAAGAGTGTCCACCCTTATGTCTCATCCAGCTGTGGGTCCAGATATGGTCAATCCAGGTTGCATCACAGCCCGTGAACGAATTTTGTAAGAATTTCTCTCTCTTTCACTGTCTTTGTTTCATGCGTTTTTAAAAGTAATTTATTTTTATAATGGGGTTTAGCTGCCTTTCAGTGCTGTGTTTATGCCGCTTTACACCCAATTGACTCACTTACAGAGAGCTATCAATACATAGGTTTTAAGATTCTTAGTAGTCGGATATATTCTTGTGCGGTAAATAGGGGGTGTTGAGTCCAGTTCACTGAGCAAGGAGTAGGGCTAGTCTATAACATATTGCGTTTATGGAACGGTATCTGAGCTAATTTGAAACCCTTGTTTTATGCATCACCCCACCTCACCTTACCCGTTCAGCAGCCATAGTGTGTTTTCTAAATATGTGACTGTGTTCTGCCTTGTAATTCAGTTCAAGTGTAGCGGTTTTTACATTCCCTCTATAAGTGATAGCTTATGAAACGTGTCTTTTTCTGTGTGACGTATTTCACTTAGAATCGTCGTACCTAAACCCACTCATCATGCTGCTAGTAGCCTTATGACATTTATTTCATGGCTGAGTGATATTCCATTGTATATGAGGTCCACAACTTCTTTATCCATTTTTCTCTTTCCTGGGATATTTAAGGTGTAACGAAGTGGAGGTTCTTGTCAACAGAGCAGCCCTAAACTTTGGGGTGCCTGTGTCTTGCTGATTTTTAGTTTTCCCAATTTATACGCCCATGAGTGGAAGTGCCCTATGCTCCCTAAGCCGTGTTGTTTTCGATGTTTCAGGACACACCGTACACTTCTCCAGAGTGGCTGTTGGCAATTTACATCCCGCCCATCAGCGTAGCAAGGCTCCCATTTCTCCATGGCCTGTCCTGCATTTCTGGTTTTGAAACTTTTTTCAGCATGGCCCTTTGACCGATGGGAAGCGAGACTTCTTTGTAGCGCTGATTTTCCCTCCCAGGTTGCTTGGTTGGCCAAAAAGGGCGTATGCGTTCTTTCCTGAATATATTCAGGAAAGAACGCATACGCCCTTTTTGGCCAAGGGCATCATTGTCGAAGTTTTGCCGCTTTTCATGTGCTTTAAAGGCGATTTGAATCTACCTCCTGAAATCTGTTTGCTGCAATTCTGCCTTGCTTTCAAATCCTCTTCATTGCCTTCCCTCAATATATTTGTGGACGAGAGTTATCATTTATAACTCTGCAGGTTTGTGAATTGCAGTGCCCCTGAGCTCCATTTCTCAGCTCGCCTTTTTGTGAGCTGGCCACAAAAGCACAGGATTGCTTCAGGCCCTCTTCTGGTTCCAGGGGGAAGGTTGAGCCTGTGGTTCATTCTTCTTCCTGATGGGAAACTGGAGTGACCCTTGCCTGTCCCAACACCTACAGCTAGTCTCTCATTGGTTCCTCCTCTTCCCGTTCATCCTCTGGAAAAATTGCAAACTGTACGGAACGGGAGGTTAAACGTGCTGCTGATTCTCCAAGTAGGGAGATTGCTAGTAAAGCGGCTGAAATGGCGAACCCGAGCACAAGGAGATGAGAAAAGTGGTGCATTTTAGAAACCTTTCCCGATCACACGGTGTACCATCTTCTGGGTTTCTCATGCATGTTTTCGATGTAGGAAGATGCCCTTGAACCTGGAGATTTGGGACCCATGGGATGGGGACCACGCAATATTACTTTAAAGGGTCTGCGTTTGCTCACCCAACCTCACCAAACCTCTCAGCCCCAAGAGTGTCCAGCCTTATGTCTCATCCAGCTATGGGTCTAGATATGGTCAATCCAGGTTGCATGACAGCCCCTGAACGAATTTTGTAAGAATTTCTCTGTCTTTCACTATCTTTGTTTCAAGGGTTTTTAAAAGTAATTTATTTTTATAATGGGTTTAGCTTCTTTTCACTGCTGTGTTTAAGCCGCTTTACAACCACCTGACTCACTTACAGAGAGATATCAATACATAGGTTTTAAGATTCTAACTAGTCAGATATATTCTTGTGTGGTGAATAGGGGTGTTGAGTCCAGTTCACTGAGCGAGGAGTACGTCTTGTCTATTACATATTGGGTTTATGGTACGGTATCTAAGCTAATTTGAAACCCTTGTTTTATGAATCACCCCACCTCACCTTTCCCGTTCAGCAGCCATAGTGTGTTCTTTAAATGTGTGACTCTGTTCTGTTTTGTAATTCAGTTCAAGTGTAGCGGTTTTTACATTCCCTCTATAACTGATAGGTTATGATAAGTGTCTTATTCGGTGTGACGTATTTCACTTAGAATCGTCGTACCTAAACCCACTCATCATGCTGCTACTAGCCTTATGACATTTATTTCATGGCTGAGTGATATTCCATTGTACATGAGGTCCACAACTTCTTTATCCATTTTTCTCTTTCCTGGGATATTTAAGGTGTAACGAAGTGGAGGTTCTTGTCAACAGAGCAGCCCTAAACTTTGGGGTGCCTGTGTCTTACTGATTTTTAGTTTTCCCAATTTATACGCCCATGAGTGGAAGTGCCGTATGCTCTCTAAGCTGTGCTTTTTAGATGTTCCAGGACACACCGTTCACTTCTGCAGAGTGGCTGTTGGCAATTTACATCCCGCCCATCAGCGTAGCAAGGCTCCCATTTCTCCATGGCCTGTCCTGCATTTCTGGTTTGTACACTTTTTTCAGCATGGCCCTTTTGACCGATGGGAAGCGAGACTTCTTTGTAGCGCTGATTTGCCTTTCCAGGTTGCTTGGTTGGCCAAAAAGGGCGTATGCGTTTTTTACTGAATATATTCAGGAAAAAACGCATACGCCCTTTTTGGCCAAGGGCATCATGGTCGACGTTTTGCCGCTTTTCATGTGCTTTAAAGGCAATTCGAATCTACCTCCTGAAATCTGTTTCCTGTAATTCTGCCTTGCTTTCAAATACTCTTCGTTGCCGTCCCTCAATATATTTGTGGATGAGAGTTATCATTTATAACTCTGCAGGTTTGTGAATTGCAGTGCTCCTGAGCTCCAATTTTCAACTCGCTTTTTTGGGAGCTGGCCGCAAAAGCGCAGGATTGCTTCAGGCCCTATTCTGGTTCCGGGGGGCAGGCTGAGCCCGTGGTTAATTCTTCTTCCTGATGGGAAAATAGAATGACCTGTGCCTTTCCCAACACCTAGAACTAGTCTCTCATAGGTTCCCCCTCTTCCCGTTCATCCTCAGGACAAATTGCAACCTGTACGGGACAGCAGGTTAAAGGCGCTGATTCTCCAAGGAGGGAAATTGCTAGTAAAGCGGCTTGAATTGCGAACCCGAGCACAAGGAGATGAGAAATGAGGTGCGTTTTAGAAAACTTTCCCTATCACACGGTGTACCAACTTCTGGGTTTCTCATGCATGTTTTCGATGTAGGAAGTTGCCCTTGAACCTGGGGTTTTGGGACCCATGGGATGGGTACCATGCGGTATTACTTTAAAGGTCTGCGTTTGCTCACCCAACCTCACCAAACCTCTCAGCCCCAAGAGTGTCCACCCTTATGTCTCATCCAGCTGTGGGTCTAGATATGGTCAATCCAGGTTGCATCACAGCCCGTGAACGAATTTTGTAAGAATTTCTCTCTCTTTCACTGTCTTTGTTTCATGGGTTTTTAAAAGTAATTTATTTTTATAATGGGGTTTAGCTGCTTTTCACTGCTGTGTTTATGCCGCTTTACACCCAATTGACTCACTTACAGAGAGCTATCAATACATAGGTTTTAAGATTCTTACTACTCGGATATATTCTTGTGCGGTGAATAGGGGGTGTTGAGTCCAGTTCACTGAGCAAGGAGTAGGTCTTGTTTATTACATATTGGGTTTATGGAACGGTATCTGAGCTAATTTGAAACCCTTGTTTTATGCATCACCCCACCTCACCTTACCCGTTCAGCAGCCATAGTGTGTTTTCTAAATATGTGACTGTGTTCTGCCTTGTAATTCAGTTCAAGTGTAGCGGTTTTTACATTCCCTCTATAAGTGATAGCTTATGAAACGTGTCTTTTTCTGTGTGACATATTTCACTTAGAATCGTCGTACCTAAACCCACTCATCATGCTGCTACTAGCCTTATGACATTTATTTCATGGCTGAGTGATATTCCATTGTACATGAGGTCCACAACTTCTTTATCCATTTTTCTCTTTCCTGGGATATTTAAGGTGTAACGAAGTGGAGGTTCTTGTCAACAGAGCAGCCCTAAACTTTGGGGTGCCTGTGTCTTGCTGATTTTTAGTTTTCCCAATTTGTACATCCATGAGTGGAAGTGCCCTATGCTCTCTAAGCTGTGTGTTTTAGATGTTTCAGGACACACCGTACACTTCTCCAGAGTGGCTGTTGGCAATTTACATCCCGCCCATCAGCGTAGCAAGGCTCCCATTTCTCCATGGCCTGTCCTGCATTTCTGGTTTGTACACTTTTTTCAGCATGGCCCTTTTGACCGATGGGAAGCGAGACTTCTTTGTAGCGCTGATTTGCCTTTCCAGGTTGCTTGGTTGGCCAAAAAGGGCGTATGCGTTTTTTACTGAATATATTCAGGAAAAAACGCATACGCCCTTTTTGGCCAAGGGCATCATGGTCGACGTTTTGCCGCTTTTCATGTGCTTTAAAGGCAATTCGAATCTACCTCCTGAAATCTGTTTCCTGTAATTCTGCCTTGCTTTCAAATACTCTTCGTTGCCGTCCCTCAATATATTTGTGGATGAGAGTTATCATTTATAACTCTGCAGGTTTGTGAATTGCAGTGCTCCTGAGCTCCAATTTTCAACTCGCTTTTTTGGGAGCTGGCCGCAAAAGCGCAGGATTGCTTCAGGCCCTATTCTGGTTCCGGGGGGCAGGCTGAGCCCGTGGTTAATTCTTCTTCCTGATGGGAAAATAGAATGACCTGTGCCTTTCCCAACACCTAGAACTAGTCTCTCATAGGTTCCCCCTCTTCCCGTTCATCCTCAGGACAAATTGCAACCTGTACGGGACAGCAGGTTAAAGGCGCTGATTCTCCAAGGAGGGAAATTGCTAGTAAAGCGGCTTGAATTGCGAACCCGAGCACAAGGAGATGAGAAATGAGGTGCGTTTTAGAAAACTTTCCCTATCACACGGTGTACCAACTTCTGGGTTTCTCATGCATGTTTTCGATGTAGGAAGTTGCCCTTGAACCTGGGGTTTTGGGACCCATGGGATGGGTACCATGCGGTATTACTTTAAAGGTCTGCGTTTGCTCACCCAACCTCACCAAACCTCTCAGCCCCAAGAGTGTCCACCCTTATGTCTCATCCAGCTGTGGGTCTAGATATGGTCAATCCAGGTTGCATCACAGCCCGTGAACGAATTTTGTAAGAATTTCTCTCTCTTTCACTGTCTTTGTTTCATGGGTTTTTAAAAGTAATTTATTTTTATAATGGGGTTTAGCTGCTTTTCACTGCTGTGTTTATGCCGCTTTACACCCAATTGACTCACTTACAGAGAGCTATCAATACATAGGTTTTAAGATTCTTACTACTCGGATATATTCTTGTGCGGTGAATAGGGGGTGTTGAGTCCAGTTCACTGAGCAAGGAGTAGGTCTTGTTTATTACATATTGGGTTTATGGAACGGTATCTGAGCTAATTTGAAACCCTTGTTTTATGCATCACCCCACCTCACCTTACCCGTTCAGCAGCCATAGTGTGTTTTCTAAATATGTGACTGTGTTCTGCCTTGTAATTCAGTTCAAGTGTAGCGGTTTTTACATTCCCTCTATAAGTGATAGCTTATGAAACGTGTCTTTTTCTGTGTGACATATTTCACTTAGAATCGTCGTACCTAAACCCACTCATCATGCTGCTACTAGCCTTATGACATTTATTTCATGGCTGAGTGATATTCCATTGTACATGAGGTCCACAACTTCTTTATCCATTTTTCTCTTTCCTGGGATATTTAAGGTGTAACGAAGTGGAGGTTCTTGTCAACAGAGCAGCCCTAAACTTTGGGGTGCCTGTGTCTTGCTGATTTTTAGTTTTCCCAATTTGTACATCCATGAGTGGAAGTGCCCTATGCTCTCTAAGCTGTGTGTTTTAGATGTTTCAGGACACACCGTACACTTCTCCAGAGTGGCTGTTGGCAATTTACATCCCGCCCATCAGCGTAGCAAGGCTCCCATTTCTCCATGGCCTGTCCTGCATTTCTGGTTTTGACACTTTTCAGCATGGCCCTTTTGACCGATGGGAAGCGAGACTTCTTTGTAGCACTGATTTGCCTTTCCAGGTTGCTTGGTTGGCCAAAAAGGGCGTATGCGTTTTTTCCTGAATATATTCAGGAAAAACGCATACGCCCTTTTTGGCCAAGGGCATCATGGTCGACGTTTTGCCGCTTTTCATGTGCTTTAAAGGTGATTCGAATCTACCTCTTGAAATCTGTTTCCTGTAATTCTGCCTTGCTTTCAAATACTCTTCGTTGCCTTCAATCAATATATTTGTGGACGAGAGTTATCATTTATAACTCTGCAGGTTTGTGAATTGCAGTGCTCCTGAGCTCCAATTTTCAACTCGCTTTTTTGGGAGCTGGCCGCAAAAGCGCAGGATTGCTTCAGGCCCTATTCTGGTTAAGGGGGGCAGGCTGAGCCCGTGGTTAATTCTTCTTCCTGATGGGAAAATAGAATGACCTGTGCCTTTCTCAACACCTAGAGCTAGTCTCTCATAGGTTCCCCATCTTCCCGTTCATCCTCAGGACAAATTGCAACCTGTACGGGACAGCAGGTTAAAGGCGCTGATTCTCCAAGGAGGGAGATTGCTAGTAAAGCGGCTTGAATTGCGAACCCGAGCACAAGGAGATGAGAAATGAGGTGCCTTTTAGAAACCTTTCCCTATCACACGGTGTACCAACTTCTGGGTTTCTCATGCATGTTTTCGATGTAGGAAGATGCCCTTGAACCTGGAGATTTGGGACCCATGGGATGGGTACCAAGCAGTATTACTTTAAAGGGTCTGCGTTTGCTCACCCAACCTCACCAAACCTCTTAGCCCCAAGAGTGTCCACCCTTATGTCTCATCCAGCTGTGGGTCTAGATATGGTCATTCCAGGTTGCATCACAGCCCGTGATCGAATTTTGTAAGAATTTCTCTCTCTTTCACTGTCTTTGTTTCATGGGTTTTTAAAAGTAATTTATTTTTATAATGGGGTTTAGCTGCTTTTCACTGCTGTGTTTATGCCGCTTTACACCCAATTGACTCACTTACAGAGAGCTATCAATACATAGGTTTTAAGATTCTTACTAGTCGGATATATTCTTGTGCGGTGAATAGGGGGTGTTGAGTCCAGTTCACTGAGCAAGGAGTAGGTCTTGTTTATTACATATTTGGTTTATGGAACGGTATCTGAGCTAATTTGAAACCCTTGTTTTATGCATCACCCCACCTCACCTTACCCGTTCAGCAGCCATAGTGTGTTTTCTAAATATGTGACTGTGTTCTGCCTTGTAATTCAGTTCAAGTGTAGCGGTTTTTACATTCCCTCTATAAGTGATAGCTTATGAAACGTGTCTTTTTCTGTGTGACGTATTTCACTTAGAATCGTCGTACCTAAACCCACTCATCATGCTGCTACTAGCCTTATGACATTTATTTCATGGCTGAGTGATATTCCATTGTACATGAGGTCCACAACTTCTTTATCCATTTTTCTCTTTCCTGGGATATTTAAGGTGTAACGAAGTGGAGGTTCTTGTCAACAGAGCAGCCCTAAACTTTGGGGTGCCTGTGTCTTGCTGATTTTTAGTTTTCCCCATTTGTACACCCATGAGTGGAAGTGCCCTATGCTCTCTAAGCTGTGTGTTTTAGATGTTTCAGGACACACCGTACACTTCTCCAGAGTGGCTGTTGGCAATTTACATCCCGCTCATCAGCGTAGCAAGGCTCCCATTTCTCCATGGCCTGTCCTGCATTTCTGGTTTTGACACTTTTTTCAGCATGGCCCTTTTGACTGATGGGAAGCGAGACTTCTTTGTAGCGCTGATTTGCCTTTCCAGGTTGCTTGGTTGGCCAAAAAGGGCGTATGCATTTTTTCCTGAATATATTCAGGAAAAAACGCATACGCCCTTTTTGGCCAAGGGCATCATGGTCGACGTTTTGCCACTTTTCATGTGCTTTAAAGGCGATTCGAATCTACCTCCTGAAATCTGTTACCTGTAATTCTGCCTTGCTTTCAAATACTCTTCGTTGCCTTCCCTCAATATATTTGTGGACGAGAGTTATCATTTATAACTCTGCAGGTTTGTGAATTGCAGTGCTCCTGAGCTCCAATTTTCAACTCGCTTTTTTGGGAGCTGGCCGCAAAAGCGCAGGATTGCTTCAGGCCCTATTCTGGTTCCGGGGGGCAGGCTGAGCCCGTGGTTAATTCTTCTTCCTGATGGGAAAATAGAATGACCTGTGCCTTTCCCAACACCTAGAGCTACTCTCTCATAGGTTCCCCCTCTTCCCGTTCATCCTCAGGACAAATTGCAACCTGTACGGGACAGCAGGTTAAAGGCGCTGATTCTCCAAGGAGGGAAATTGCTAGTAAAGCGGCTTGAATTGCGAACCCGAGCACAAGGAGATGAGAAATGAGGTGCGTTTTAGAAAACTTTCCCTATCACACGGTGTACCAACTTCTGGGTTTCTCATGCATGTTTTCGATGTTGGAAGATGCCCTTGAACCTGGGGTTTTGGGACCCATGGGATGGGTACCATGCAGTATTACTTTAAAGGGTCTGTGTTTGCTCACCCAATCTCAGCAAACCTCTCAGCCCCAAGAGTGTCCACCCTTATGTCTCATCCAGCTGTGGGTCTAGATATGGTCAATCCAGGTTGCATCACAGCCCGTGAACGAATTTTGTAATAATTTCTCTCTCTTTCACTGTCTTTGTTTCATGGGTTTTTAAAAGTAATTTATTTTTATAATGGGGTTTAGCTGCTTTTCACTGCTGTGTTTATGCCGCTTTACACCCAATTGACTCACTTACAGAGAGCTATCAATACATAGGTTTTAAGATTCTTACTAGTCGGATATATTCTTGTGCGGTGAATAGGGGGTGTTGAGTCCAGTTCACTGAGCAAGGAGTAGGTCTTGTTTATTACATATTGGGTTTATGGAACGGTATCTGAGCTAATTTGAAACCCTTGTTTTATGCATCACCCCACCTCACCTTACCCGTTCAGCAGCCATAGTGTGTTTTCTAAATATGTGACTGTGTTCTGCCTTGTAATTCAGTTCAAGTGTAGCGGTTTTTACATTCCCTCTATAAGTGATAGCTTATGAAACGTGTCTTTTTCTGTGTGACGTATTTCACTTAGAATCGTCGTACCTAAACCCACTCATCATGCTGCTACTAGCCTTATGACATTTATTTCATGGCTGAGTGATATTCCATTGTACATGAGGTCCACAACTTCTTTATCCATTTTTCTCTTTCCTGGGATATTTAAGGTGTAACGAAGTGGAGGTTCTTGTCAACAGAGCAGCCCTAAACTTTGGGGTGCCTGTGTCTTGCTGATTTTTAGTTTTCCCAATTTGTACACCCATGAGTGGAAGTGCCCTATGCTCTCTAAGCTGTGTGTTTTAGATGTTTCAGAACACACCGTACACTTCTCCAGAGTGGCTGTTGGCAATTTACATCCCGCTCATCAGCGTAGCAAGGCTCCCATTTCTCCATGGCCTGTCCTGCATTTCTGGTTTTGACACTTTTTTCAGCATGGCCCTTTTGACTGATGGGAACTGAGACTTCTTTGTAGTGCTGATTTGGCTTTCCAGGTTGCTTGGTTGGCCAAAAAGGGCGTATGCGTTTTTTCCTGAATATATTCAGGAAAAAACGCATACGCCCTTTTTGGCCAAGGGCATCATGGTCGACGTTTTGCCGCTTTTCATGTGCTTTAAAGGCGATTCTAATCTACCTCCTGAAATCTGTTACCTGTAATTCTGCCTTGCTTTCAAATACTCTTCGTTGCCTTCCCTCAATATATTTGTGGACGAGAGTTATCATTTATAACTCTGCAGGTTTGTGAATTGCAGTGCTCCTGAGCTCCAATTTTCAACTCGCTTTTTTGGGAGCTGGCCGCAAAAGCGCAGGATTGCTTCAGGCCCTATTCTGGTTCCGGGGGGCAGGCTGAGCCCGTGGTTAATTCTTCTTCCTGATGGGAAAATAGAATGACCTGTGCCTTTCCCAACACCTAGAGCTACTCTCTCATAGGTTCCCCCTCTTCCCGTTCATCCTCAGGACAAATTGCAACCTGTACGGGACAGAAGGTTAAAGGCGCTGATTCTCCAAGGAGGGAAATTGCTAGTAAAGCGGCTTGAATTGCGAACCCGAGCACAAGGAGATGAGAAATGAGGTGCGTTTTAGAAACCTTTCCCTATCACACGGTGTACCAACTTCTGGGTTTCTCATGCATGTTTTCGATGTAGGAAGATGCCCTTGAACCTGGGGTTTTGGGACCCATGGGATGGGTACCATGCGGTATTACTTTAAAGGGTCTGCGTTTGCTCACCCAACCTCACCAAACCTCTCAGCCCCAAGAGTGTCCACCCTTATGTCTCATCCAGCTGTGGGTCTAGATATGGTCAATCCAGGTTGCATCACAGCCCGTGAACGAATTTTGTAAGAATTTCTCTCTCTTTCACTGTCTTTGTTTCATGGGTTTTTAAAAGTAATTTATTTTTATAATGGGGTTTAGCTGCTTTTCACTGCTGTGTTTATGCCGCTTTACACCCAATTGACTCACTTACAGAGAGCTATCAATACATAGGTTTTAAGATTCTTACTAGTCGGATATATTCTTGTGCGGTGAATAGGGGGTGTTGAGTCCAGTTCACTGAGCAAGGAGTAGGTCTTGTTTATTACATATTGGGTTTATGGAACGGTATCTGAGCTAATTTGAAACCCTTGTTTTATGCATCACCCCACCTCACCTTACCCGTTCAGCAGCCATAGTGTGTTTTCTAAATATGTGACTGTGTTCTGCCTTGTAATTCAGTTCAAGTGTAGCGGTTTTTACATTCCCTCTATAAGTGATAGCTTATGAAACGTGTCTTTTTCTGTGTGACGTATTTCACTTAGAATCGTCGTACCTAAACCCACTCATCATGCTGCTACTAGCCTTATGACATTTATTTCATGGCTGAGTGATATTCCATTGTACATGAGGTCCACAACTTCTTTATCCATTTTTCTCTTTCCTGGGATATTTAAGGTGTAACGAAGTGGAGGTTCTTGTCAACAGAGCAGCCCTAAACTTTGGGGTGCCTGTGTCTTGCTGATTTTTAGTTTTCCCAATTTGTACACCCATGAGTGGAAGTGCCGTATGCTCTCTAAGCTGTGTGTTTTAGATGTTTCAGGACACACCGTACACTTCTCCAGAGTGGCTGTTGGCAATTTACATCCCGCCCATCAGCGTAGCAAGGCTCCCATTTCTCCATGGCCTGTCCTGCATTTCTGGTTTTGACACTTTTTTCAGCATGGCCCTTTTGACCGATGGGAAGCGAGACTTCTTTGTAGCGCTGATTTGCCTTTCCAGGTTGCTTGGTTGGCCAAAAAGGGCGTATGCGTTTTTTCCTGAATATATTCAGGAAAAACGCATACGCCCTTTTTGGCCAAGGGCATCATGGTCGACGTTTTGCCGCTTTTCATGTGCTTTAAAGGCGATTCGAATCTACCTTCTGAAATCTGTTTCCTGTAATTCTGCCTTGCTTTCAAATACTCTTCGTTGCCTTCCCTCAATATATTTGTGGACGAGAGTTATCATTTATAACTCTGCAGGTTTGTGAATTGCAGTGCTCCTGAGCTCCAATTTTCAACTCGCTTTTTTGGGAGCTGGCCGCAAAAGCGCAGGATTGCTTCAGGCCCTATTCTGGTTAAGGGGGGCAGGCTGAGCCCGTGGTTAATTCTTCTTCCTGATGGGAAAATAGAATGACCTGTGCCTTTCCCAACACCTAGAGCTAGTCTCTCATAGGTTCCGCCTCTTCCCGTTCATCCTCAGGACAAATTGCAACCTGTACGGAACAGCAGGTTAAAGGCGCTGATTCTCCAAGGAGGGAGATTGCTAGTAAAGCGGCTTGAATTGCGAACCCGAGCACAAGGAGATGAGAAATGAGGTGCCTTTTAGAAACCTTTCCCTATCACACGGTGTACCAACTTCTGGGTTTCTCATGCATGTTTTCGATGTAGGAAGATGCCCTTGAATCTGGAGATTTGGGACCCATGGGATGGGTACCATGCAATATTACTTTAAACGGTCTGCGTTTGCTCACCCAACCTCAGCAAACCTCTCAGCCCCAAGAGTGTCCACCCTTATGTCTCATCCAGCTGTGGTTCTAGATATGGTCAATCCAGGTTGCATCACAGCCCGTGAACGAATTTTGTAAGAATTTCTCTCTCTTTCACTGTCTTTGTTTCATGCGTTTTTAAAAGTTATTTATTTTTATAATGGGGTTTAGCTGCCTTTCAGTGCTGTGTTTATGCCGCTTTACACCCAATTGACTCACTTACAGAGAGCTATCAATACATAGGTTTTAAGATTCTTACTAGTCGGATATATTCTTGTGCGGTAAATAGGGGGTGTTGAGTCCAGTTCACTGAGCAAGGAGTAGGGCTAGTCTATAACATATTGCGTTTATGGAACGGTATCTGAGCTAATTTGAAACCCTTGTTTTATGCATCACCCCACCTCACCTTACCCGTTCAGCAGCCATAGTGTGTTTTCTAAATATGTGACTGTGTTCTGCCTTGTAATTCAGTACAAGTGTAGCGGTTTTTACATTCCCTCTATAAGTGATAGCTTATGAAACGTGTCTTTTTCTGTGTGACGTATTTCACTTAGAATCGTCGTACCTAAACCCACTCATCATGCTGCTACTAGCCTTATGACATTTATTTCATGGCTGAGTGATATTCCATTGTACATGAGGTCCACAACTTCTTTATCCATTTTTCTCTTTCCTGGGATATTTAAGGTGTAACGAAGTGGAGGTTCTTGTCAACAGAGCAGCCCTAAACTTTGGGGTGCCTGTGTCTTGCTGATTTTTAGTTTTCCCAATTTGTACACCCATGAGTGGAAGTGCCCTATGCTCTCTAAGCTGTGTGTTTTAGATGTTTCAGAACACACCGTACACTTCTCCAGAGTGGCTGTTGGCAATTTACATCCCGCTCATCAGCGTAGCAAGGCTCCCATTTCTCCATGGCCTGTCCTGCATTTCTGGTTTTGACACTTTTTTCAGCATGGCCCTTTTGACTGATGGGAACTGAGACTTCTTTGTAGTGCTGATTTGGCTTTCCAGGTTGCTTGGTTGGCCAAAAAGGGCGTATGCGTTTTTTCCTGAATATATTCAGGAAAAAACGCATACGCCCTTTTTGGCCAAGGGCATCATGGTCGACGTTTTGCCGCTTTTCATGTGCTTTAAAGGCGATTCTAATCTACCTCCTGAAATCTGTTACCTGTAATTCTGCCTTGCTTTCAAATACTCTTCGTTGCCTTCCCTCAATATATTTGTGGACGAGAGTTATCATTTATAACTCTGCAGGTTTGTGAATTGCAGTGCTCCTGAGCTCCAATTTTCAACTCGCTTTTTTGGGAGCTGGCCGCAAAAGCGCAGGATTGCTTCAGGCCCTATTCTGGTTCCGGGGGGCAGGCTGAGCCCGTGGTTAATTCTTCTTCCTGATGGGAAAATAGAATGACCTGTGCCTTTCCCAACACCTAGAGCTACTCTCTCATAGGTTCCCCCTCTTCCCGTTCATCCTCAGGACAAATTGCAACCTGTACGGGACAGAAGGTTAAAGGCGCTGATTCTCCAAGGAGGGAAATTGCTAGTAAAGCGGCTTGAATTGCGAACCCGAGCACAAGGAGATGAGAAATGAGGTGCGTTTTAGAAACCTTTCCCTATCACACGGTGTACCAACTTCTGGGTTTCTCATGCATGTTTTCGATGTAGGAAGATGCCCTTGAACCTGGGGTTTTGGGACCCATGGGATGGGTACCATGCGGTATTACTTTAAAGGGTCTGCGTTTGCTCACCCAACCTCACCAAACCTCTCAGCCCCAAGAGTGTCCACCCTTATGTCTCATCCAGCTGTGGGTCTAGATATGGTCAATCCAGGTTGCATCACAGCCCGTGAACGAATTTTGTAAGAATTTCTCTCTCTTTCACTGTCTTTGTTTCATGGGTTTTTAAAAGTAATTTATTTTTATAATGGGGTTTAGCTGCTTTTCACTGCTGTGTTTATGCCGCTTTACACCCAATTGACTCACTTACAGAGAGCTATCAATACATAGGTTTTAAGATTCTTACTAGTCGGATATATTCTTGTGCGGTGAATAGGGGGTGTTGAGTCCAGTTCACTGAGCAAGGAGTAGGTCTTGTTTATTACATATTGGGTTTATGGAACGGTATCTGAGCTAATTTGAAACCCTTGTTTTATGCATCACCCCACCTCACCTTACCCGTTCAGCAGCCATAGTGTGTTTTCTAAATATGTGACTGTGTTCTGCCTTGTAATTCAGTTCAAGTGTAGCGGTTTTTACATTCCCTCTATAAGTGATAGCTTATGAAACGTGTCTTTTTCTGTGTGACGTATTTCACTTAGAATCGTCGTACCTAAACCCACTCATCATGCTGCTACTAGCCTTATGACATTTATTTCATGGCTGAGTGATATTCCATTGTACATGAGGTCCACAACTTCTTTATCCATTTTTCTCTTTCCTGGGATATTTAAGGTGTAACGAAGTGGAGGTTCTTGTCAACAGAGCAGCCCTAAACTTTGGGGTGCCTGTGTCTTGCTGATTTTTAGTTTTCCCAATTTGTACACCCATGAGTGGAAGTGCCGTATGCTCTCTAAGCTGTGTGTTTTAGATGTTTCAGGACACACCGTACACTTCTCCAGAGTGGCTGTTGGCAATTTACATCCCGCCCATCAGCGTAGCAAGGCTCCCATTTCTCCATGGCCTGTCCTGCATTTCTGGTTTTGACACTTTTTTCAGCATGGCCCTTTTGACCGATGGGAAGCGAGACTTCTTTGTAGCGCTGATTTGCCTTTCCAGGTTGCTTGGTTGGCCAAAAAGGGCGTATGCGTTTTTTCCTGAATATATTCAGGAAAAACGCATACGCCCTTTTTGGCCAAGGGCATCATGGTCGACGTTTTGCCGCTTTTCATGTGCTTTAAAGGCGATTCGAATCTACCTTCTGAAATCTGTTTCCTGTAATTCTGCCTTGCTTTCAAATACTCTTCGTTGCCTTCCCTCAATATATTTGTGGACGAGAGTTATCATTTATAACTCTGCAGGTTTGTGAATTGCAGTGCTCCTGAGCTCCAATTTTCAACTCGCTTTTTTGGGAGCTGGCCGCAAAAGCGCAGGATTGCTTCAGGCCCTATTCTGGTT
>NW_027175563.1:0-120000 GCF_028021215.1 Eschrichtius robustus
TTGTTCCTCCGGACGTGAACTGCGCGAGCCAGTGAACGCCTTCGTTTCGCCTAAGCTCATGGGACATCTTGCAAAGGCCTAGCAGTCTTCGGAGGACGACTGCCTCTTTCTCCCTCGAGAGGTGAAGTCCAGGTGCTGCTTCAGGGAGCAAGAGGTCAAGTATGAATTCCGAGAGCTCGTGTAAGCAGGGTGTTTTTCCAAAAGCAGCTCAGGGTTACAAAAGGAGGCCCCCTTGCATTGGCCAGAGGCCCCGTTATAAACGTGCTCTTCCGGCTTCCTCTAAGCTCTCCAAATCGAGCTCTCCGATGGAGGAGAAACGTTGTTGCCCAGCCTCCTGCATACAAAACACTAGAGTCCCAAGACCCTTGTGGCTGGGTGTTGCTCAGCAGGCACAGATGCCACTTCTGCTCCACAGTGACCCTTCCTCGGAATACGGTGCAGACGCTCGCATCCTCATCCTTTCAGAGTCTTGAAAGGCACACCAGCCTTTACAGCAGTTCAGTCGGGAAGGCCTCGTTGAAACTGCTGACTGCGACTGTGCTGGTGGAAGGAAACACTGCACCTTACCTTGAGTCTGGCGCTCGGCTGACTTACGCCCTAGATAACCTCCTCTGCTGGAGGTACTCCGAGCAAGCAATTGCCAGCATTCTGTTTCCTTGGGCCAAGTCTCCGTTCCTCCCCGGGTATTCCCGCAGGGTTGAGAAGGTTGGCGACCGCAGGGCGTTCCATTAAGCACTCATCGTCGAAAACACGGACCTTCCTTGCAACACGCGGGCAAGTTTCCTTACCACTGGCCAAGAAGGCTTTGGGATGAGAACCTAGCAAGGAAGTGCACGCACTCCGGTTCGTTCAAGAAAATTCACTCTGCCTCCGGTTGCCTCTCAGGGTAATCCAGGGGTGAATAGAAGACGGGCAACAGGACTGTTTCTCCGGCAGCTCTGAGGACGCAGCTCTCCGGTTTGTCACTGGGGCCAACTGTGCCGTTCCCGTCCCCCTCCACTTTCACGGTTGACACCTAGCTCGTGTACCTGACGTTCAGAAGCAGGCCACGTAGACACATGCCACACACATGGGCCCTTCCATGACAACTCTTTGGCAAGCAGGAGTCCTCCTGAGGTGAACGGCGTTGAGCCAGTGAACGCCTTCGTGTCGCCTACCTGGACCGTGGAGCTTGCCAAGGCCTGACCGTCTTCAAAGGCTGAGAGCACATGTCTCCAGCTGGATCTGAAGTCGACGTGCTGCTTGCGAGGGGAAGACGTCAGCGATGAATTCTGAGAACCCTTGCCATGGCGGTGTTTGTCCAGTGCAGCTCAGGTTGACCAACTGGGGTCCCCTTGCATTGCACAGCAGACCAGGGAGAAAACTCTTCCTGAGGATTCTTCTGAGCTGTGGCTATCTGGCTCTCCGACGGAGGAAACACATGGCTGCCTGGCCTTCGGCTACCAACAGAAGAGCCCAAAGACCAGCATGAGGCATGAGGGTGCTCAGAAGGCACAGATGACGCTTTCGGTACACAGTGATTTTCCTCGGAACACGGTCCAGTCGCGAGCGTCCTCAGATACGACAAAGGCACACCAGCACTACGGCACTTCAGTGGTGAAAGCCTCGGGTCTACTTGCGACCACCAAGTTTGCTGATGGAAACACTGCCCCTTACTTTGAGTATGCCGCTCAGCCGACATTCGCCTTAGCTGAAGTGGTCTGCTGCAAGACCTCCTGGCAAGGAGTGGCAGGCACACAGTTTCTTTGGAGCAAACTCACGCTTCCTCCAAGGAGTTCCTGCGGGGAGCCCAAGATGGGTGCCCGCCACCCCCGCCCCCGTGCTTTACCTTCAGTTTTCTGGCCCCAAGCCTCCTGTTCCAAAGGGACCAATAATGCTTCAGCCCTCAGGATCCAGTTTCTACGTGCAAACCCAGCCTGTGGAGCAGCACCTTCTGCTCAGCTCCAAGAGAGCCACGCGACACACCAGGCGCTCCTGTGAGGAGCCTTTTGTAAGCAGAGGTTCTGCGCAGGGTGACGTGCCTGGCCACGACAGCGCTTCAGTCAGGCGTGGTCGACGTTGGAACTTTCAATCTCCCAGCAGTGCTTCGGGAAAGGTGTCCATCATTTCGGGCTGGTTGTAAAGTCACCTTTCTGCTGGAGGTGAAGGGTCGTCAGCTTTGAGTTCGTAGAATCCCTGTTACTCGCCGGGTATGATTCAGTGCAGCTATAGCTAAGCCGGGAGTCTGACAGGCATTGCACGTGACACCGGCCCCCACTCTGTTACCAAGACTGCTTTCCAGAGTTGGAGGTCTGGCTCTCCGCCGGAGCAAGCCGTGTGTCGCCCTGCCCTCTGCATGCACAGAGTGGAGGCCAACCACCCGTGGGGCTGCAGGTTACTCAGAAGCCGCAGTTGACACTTTGGCTACAACGTGTTCTTCCTTGACCCTGGGTCCAGGCGTGAGCGAGCCTGCAGTCCTGAGAGGCCTACCGGTGTTAAAGCAGTACCTTCACTAAGGCTTTCTCAGAAAGATCTGCACTGCAACACTTCTCACGGCACACGCGGACCTTCCCTTTGGCGGCATGGGGGCAGGTTTCCTAACCACTAGCCAAGAAGGCTTTGGGATGAGCTCCTAGTGAGGAACTGCACACACCCCCTCGTTCTTTCGAGAAAACTCACTCTTCCTCACTTTGCCTCCCAGGAACTCCTACGGTGAGGACAAGACGGGCAGCAGGCCTTGTTGTCAGGCAGCTCCGAGCACGCAGCTCCCCGGCTTGCCAACGGGACGGATTTCGCTTTTCTCGTCCCGCCCCCTCTTCACGGTTGCCACGCAGCTCATGTAGCTGAAGTTCCCGGTCGGCCAAAGGAGACCCATGTCACATACACTACCCCTTCGCTGAAAGCACTTTGGAAAGCCAGTGTTCCTCCGGACGTGAACTGCGCGAGCCAGTGAACGCCTTCGTTTCGCCTAAGCGCATGGGACATCTTGCAAAGGCCTAGCAGTCTTTGGAGGACGACTGCCTCTTTCTCCCTCGAGAGGTGAAGTCCAGGTGCTGCTTCAGGGAGCAAGAGGTCAAGTATGAATTCCGAGAGCTCGTGTAAGCAGGGTGTTTTTCCAAAAGCAGCTCAGGGTTACAAAAAGGAGGCCCCCTTGCATTGGCCAGAGGCCCCGTTATAAACGTGCTCTTCCGGCTTCCTCTAAGCTCTCCAAATCGAGCTCTCCGATGAGGAGAAACGTTGTTGCCAGCCTCCTGCATACAAAACACTAGAGTCCCAAGACCCTTGTGGCTGGGTGTTGCTCAGCAGGCACAGATGCCACTTCTGCTCCACAGTGACCTTCCTCGGAATACGGTGCAGACGCTCGCATCCTCATCCTTTCAGAGTCTTGAAAGGCACACCCGGCCTTTACAGCAGTTCAGTCGGAAGGCCTCGTTGAAACTGCCGACTGCGACTGTGCTGGTGGAAGGAAACACTGCACCTTACCTTGAGTCTGGCGCTCGGCTGACTTACGCCCTAGATAACCTCCTCTGCTGGAGGTACTCCGAGCAAGCAATTGCCAGCATTCTGTTTCCTTGGGCCAAGTCTCCGTTCCTCCCCGGGTATTCCGCAGGGTTGAGAAGGTTGGCGACCGCAGGGCCGTTCCATTAAGCACTCATCGTCGAAAACACGGACCTTCCTTGCAACACGCGGGCAAGTTTCCTTACCACTGGCCAAGAAGGCTTTGGGATGAGAACCTAGCAAGGAAGTGCACGCACTCCGGTTCGTTCAAGAAAATTCACTCTGCCTCCGGTTGCCTCTCAGGGTAATCCAGGGGTGAATAGAAGACGGGCAACAGGACTGTTTCTCCGGCAGCTCTGAGGACGCAGCTCTCCGGTTTGTCACTGGGGCCAACTGTGCCGTTCCCGTCCCCCTCCACTTTCACGGTTGACACCTAGCTCGTGTACCTGACGTTCAGAAGCAGGCCACGTAGACACATGCCACACACATGGGCCCTTCCATGACAACACTTTGGCAAGCAGGAGTCCTCCTGAGGTGAACGGCGCTGAGCCAGTGAACGCCTTCGTGTCGCCTACCTGACCGTGGAGCTTGCCAAGGCCTGACCGTCTTCAAAGGCTGAGAGCACATGTCTCCAGCTGGATCTGAAGTCGACGTGCTGCTTGCGAGGGGAAGACGTCAGCGATGAATTCTGAGAACCCTTGCCATGGCGGTGTCTGTTCCAGTGCAGCTCAGGTTGACCAACTGGGGTCCCCTTGCATTGCACAGCAGACCAGGGAGAAAACTCTTCCTGAGGATTCTTCTGAGCTGTGGCTATCTGGCTCTCCGACGGAGGAAACACATGGCTGCCTGGCCTTCGGCCTACCAACAGGAGAGCCCAAAGACCAGCATGAGGCATGAGGGTGCTCAGAAGGCACAGATGACGCTTTCGGTACACAGTGATTTTCCTCGGAACACGGTGCAGTCGCGAGCGTCCTCAGATACGTCAAAGGCACACCAGCACTACGGCACTTCAGTGGTGAAAGCCTCGGGTCTACTTGCGACCACCAAGTTTGCTGATGGAAACACTGCCCCTTACTTTGAGTATGCCGCTCAGCCGACATTCGCCTTAGCTGAAGTGGTCTGCTGCAAGACCTCCTGGCAAGGAGTGGCAGGCACACTGTTTCTTTGGAGCAAACTCACGCTTCCTCCCAAGGAGTTCCTGCGGGGTGCCCAAGATGGGTGCCCGCCCACCCCCGCCCCCGTGCTTTACCTTCAGTTTTCTGGCCCCAAGCCTCCTGTTCCAAAGGGACCACTAATGCTTCAGCCCTCAGGATCCAGTTTCTACGTGCAAACCCAGCCTGTGGAGCAGCACCTTCTGCTCAGCTCCAAGAGAGCCACGCGACACACCAGGCGCTCCTGTGAGGAGCCTTTTGTAAGCAGAGGTTCTGCGCAGGGTGACGTGCCTGGCCACGACAGCGCTTCAGTCAGGCGTGGTCGACGTTGGAACTTTCAATCTCCCAGCAGTGCTTCGGGAAAGGTGTCCATCATTTCGGGCTGGTTGTAAAGTCACCTTTCTGCTGGAGGTGAAGGGTCGTCAGCTTTGAGTTCGTAGAATCCCTGTTACTCGCCGGGTATGATTCAGTGCAGCTAATAGCTAAGCCGGAGTCTGACAGGCATTGCACGTGACACCGGCCCCCACTCTGTTACCAAGACTGCTTTCCAGAGTTGGAGGTCTGGCTCTCCGCCGGAGCAAGCCGTGTGTCGCCCTGCCCTCTGCATGCACAGAGTGGAGGCAACCACCCGTGGGGCTGCAGGTTACTCAGAAGCCGCAGTTGACACTTTGGCTACAACGTGTTCTTCCTTGACCTGGGTCCAGGCGTGAGCGAGCCTGCAGTCCTGAGAGGCCTACCGGTGTTAAAGCAGTACCTTCACTAAGGCTTCTCAGAAAGATCTGCACTGCAACACTTCTCACGGCACACGCGGACCTTCCTTTGGCGGCATGGGGGCAGGTTTCCTAACCACTAGCCAAGAAGGCTTTGGGATGAGCTCCTAGTGAGGAACTGCACACACCCCCCCTCGTTCTTTCGAGAAAACTCACTCTTCCTCACTTTGCCTCCCAGGGAACTCCTACGGTGAGGACAAGACGGGCAGCAGGCCTTGTTGTCAGGCAGCTCCGAGCACGCAGCTCCCCGGCTTGCCAACGGGACGGATTTCGCTTTTCTCGTCCCGCCCCCTCTTCACGGTTGCCACGCAGCTCATGTAGCTGAAGTTCCCGGGCGGCCAAAGGAGACCCATGTCACATACTGTACCCCTTCGCTGAAAGCACTTTGGAAAGCCAGTGTTCCTCCGGACGTGAACTGCGCGAGCCAGTGAACGCCTTCGTTTCGCCTAAGCTCATGGGACATCTTGCAAAGGCCTAGCAGTCTTCGGAGGACGACTGCCTCTTTCTCCCTCGAGAGGTGAAGTCCAGGTGCTGCTTCAGGGAGCAAGAGGTCAAGTATGAATTCCGAGAGCTCGTGTAAGCAGGGTGTTTTTCCAAAAGCAGCTCAGGGTTACAAAAGGAGGCCCCCTTGCATTGGCCAGAGGCCCCGTTATAAACGTGCTCTTCCGGCTTCCTCTAAGCTCTCCAAATCGAGCTCTCCGATGGAGGAGAAACGTTGTTGCCCAGCCTCCTGCATACAAAACACTAGAGTCCCAAGACCCTTGTGGCTGGGTGTTGCTCAGCAGGCACAGATGCCACTTCTGCTCCACAGTGACCTTCCTCGGAATACGGTGCAGACGCTCGCATCCTCATCCTTTCAGAGTCTTGAAAGGCACACCGGCCTTTACAGCAGTTCAGTCGGGAAGGCCTCGTTGAAACTGCCGACTGCGACTGTGCTGGTGGAAGGAAACACTGCACCTTACCTTGAGTCTGGCGCTCGGCTGACTTACGCCCTAGATAACCTCCTCTGCTGGAGGTACTCCGAGCAAGCAATTGCCAGCATTCTGTTTCCTTGGGCCAAGTCTCCGTTCCTCCCCGGGTATTCCCGCAGGGTTGAGAAGGTTGGCGACCGCAGGGCGTTCCATTAAGCACTCATCGTCGAAAACACGGACCTTCCTTGCAACACGCGGGCAAGTTTCCTTACCACTGGCCAAGAAGGCTTTGGGATGAGAACCTAGCAAGGAAGTGCACGCACTCCGGTTCGTTCAAGAAAATTCACTCTGCCTCCGGTTGCCTCTCAGGGTAATCCAGGGGTGAATAGAAGACGGGCAACAGGACTGTTTCTCCGGCAGCTCTGAGGACGCAGCTCTCCGGTTTGTCACTGGGGCCAACTGTGCCGTTCCCGTCCCCCTCCACTTTCACGGTTGACACCTAGCTCGTGTACCTGACGTTCAGAAGCAGGCCACGTAGACACATGCCACACACATGGGCCCTTCCATGACAACACTTTGGCAAGCAGGAGTCCTCCTGAGGTGAACGGCGTTGAGCCAGTGAACGCCTTCGTGTCGCCTACCTGACCGTGGAGCTTGCCAAGGCCTGACCGTCTTCAAAGGCTGAGAGCACATGTCTCCAGCTGGATCTGAAGTCGACGTGCTGCTTGCGAGGGGAAGACGTCAGCGATGAATTCTGAGAACCCTTGCCATGGCGGTGTTTGTCCAGTGCAGCTCAGGTTGACCAACTGGGGTCCCCTTGCATTGCACAGCAGACCAGGGAGAAAACTCTTCCTGAGGATTCTTCTGAGCTGTGGCTATCTGGCTCTCCGACGGAGGAAACACATGGCTGCCTGGCCTTCGGCCTACCAACAGAAGAGCCCAAAGACCAGCATGAGGCATGAGGGTGCTCAGAAGGCACAGATGACGCTTTCGGTACACAGTGATTTTCCTCGGAACACGGTCCAGTCGCGAGCGTCCTCAGATACGACAAAGGCACACCAGCACTACGGCACTTCAGTGGTGAAAGCCTCGGGTCTACTTGCGACCACCAAGTTTGCTGATGGAAACACTGCCCCTTACTTTGAGTATGCCGCTCAGCCGACATTCGCCTTAGCTGAAGTGGTCTGCTGCAAGACCTCCTGGCAAGGAGTGGCAGGCACACAGTTTCTTTGGAGCAAACTCACGCTTCCTCCCAAGGAGTTCCTGCGGGGTGCCCAAGATGGGTGCCCGCCCACCCCCGCCCCCGTGCTTTACCTTCAGTTTTCTGGCCCCAAGCCTCCTGTTCCAAAGGGACCAATAATGCTTCAGCCCTCAGGATCCAGTTTCTACGTGCAAACCCAGCCTGTGGAGCAGCACCTTCTGCTCAGCTCCAAGAGAGCCACGCGACACACCAGGCGCCCCTGTGAGGAGCCTTTTGTAAGCAGAGGTTCTGCGCAGGGTGACGTGCCTGGCCAAGACAGCGCTTCAGTCAGGCGTGGTCGACGTTGGAACTTTCAATCTCCCAGCAGTGCTTCGGGAAAGGTGTCCATCATTTCGGGCTGGTTGTAAAGTCACCTTTCTGCTGGAGGTGAAGGGTCGTCAGCTTTGAGTTCGTAGAATCCCTGTTACTCGCCGGGTATGATTCAGTGCAGCTAATAGCTAAGCCGGGAGTCTGACAGGCATTGCACGTGACACCGGCCCCCACTCTGTTACCAAGACTGCTTTCCAGAGTTGGAGGTCTGGCTCTCCGCCGGAGCAAGCCGTGTGTCGCCCTGCCCTCTGCATGCACAGAGTGGAGGCCAACCACCCGTGGGGCTGCAGGTTACTCAGAAGCCGCAGTTGACACTTTGGCTACAACGTGTTCTTCCTTGACCTGGGTCCAGGCGTGAGCGAGCCTGCAGTCCTGAGAGGCCTACCGGTGTTAAAGCAGTACCTTCACTAAGGCTTCTCAGAAAGATCTGCACTGCAACACTTCTCACGGCACACGCGGACCTTCCTTTGGCGGCATGGGGGCAGGTTTCCTAACCACTAGCCAAGAAGGCTTTGGGATGAGCTCCTAGTGAGGAACTGCACACACCCCCTCGTTCTTTCGAGAAAACTCACTCTTCCTCACTTTGCCTCCCAGGGAACTCCTACGGTGAGGACAAGACGGGCAGCAGGCCTTGTTGTCAGGCAGCTCCGAGCACGCAGCTCCCCGGCTTGCCAACGGGACGGATTTCGCTTTTCTCGTCCCGCCCCCTCTTCACGGTTGCCACGCAGCTCATGTAGCTGAAGTTCCCGGGCGGCCAAAGGAGACCCATGTCACATACTGTACCCCTTCGCTGAAAGCACTTTGGAAAGCCAGTGTTCCTCCGGACGTGAACTGCGCGAGCCAGTGAACGCCTTCGTTTCGCCTAAGCTCATGGGACATCTTGCAAAGGCCTAGCAGTCTTCGGAGGACGACTGCCTCTTTCTCCCTCGAGAGGTGAAGTCCAGGTGCTGCTTCAGGGAGCAAGAGGTCAAGTATGAATTCCGAGAGCTCGTGTAAGCAGGGTGTTTTTCCAAAAGCAGCTCAGGGTTACAAAAGGAGGCCCCCTTGCATTGGCCAGAGGCCCCGTTATAAACGTGCTCTTCCGGCTTCCTCTAAGCTCTCCAAATCGAGCTCTCCGATGGAGGAGAAACGTTGTTGCCCAGCCTCCTGCATACAAAACACTAGAGTCCCAAGACCCTTGTGGCTGGGTGTTGCTCAGCAGGCACAGATGCCACTTCTGCTCCACAGTGACCTTCCTCGGAATACGGTGCAGACGCTCGCATCCTCATCCTTTCAGAGTCTTGAAAGGCACACCAGCCTTTACAGCAGTTCAGTCGGGAAGGCCTCGTTGAAACTGCTGACTGCGACTGTGCTGGTGGAAGGAAACACTGCACCTTACCTTGAGTCTGGCGCTCGGCTGACTTACGCCCTAGATAACCTCCTCTGCTGGAGGTACTCCGAGCAAGCAATTGCCAGCATTCTGTTTCCTTGGGCCAAGTCTCCGTTCCTCCCCGGGTATTCCCGCAGGGTTGAGAAGGTTGGCGACCGCAGGGCGTTCCATTAAGCACTCATCGTCGAAAACACGGACCTTCCTTGCAACACGCGGGCAAGTTTCCTTACCACTGGCCAAGAAGGCTTTGGGATGAGAACCTAGCAAGGAAGTGCACGCACTCCGGTTCGTTCAAGAAAATTCACTCTGCCTCCGGTTGCCTCTCAGGGTAATCCAGGGGTGAATAGAAGACGGGCAACAGGACTGTTTCTCCGGCAGCTCTGAGGACGCAGCTCTCCGGTTTGTCACTGGGGCCAACTGTGCCGTTCCCGTCCCCCTCCACTTTCACGGTTGACACCTAGCTCGTGTACCTGACGTTCAGAAGCAGGCCACGTAGACACATGCCACACACATGGGCCCTTCCATGACAACTCTTTGGCAAGCAGGAGTCCTCCTGAGGTGAACGGCGTTGAGCCAGTGAACGCCTTCGTGTCGCCTACCTGACCGTGGAGCTTGCCAAGGCCTGACCGTCTTCAAAGGCTGAGAGCACATGTCTCCAGCTGGATCTGAAGTCGACGTGCTGCTTGCGAGGGGAAGACGTCAGCGATGAATTCTGAGAACCCTTGCCATGGCGGTGTTTGTCCAGTGCAGCTCAGGTTGACCAACTGGGGTCCCCTTGCATTGCACAGCAGACCAGGGAGAAAACTCTTCCTGAGGATTCTTCTGAGCTGTGGCTATCTGGCTCTCCGACGGAGGAAACACATGGCTGCCTGGCCTTCGGCCTACCAACAGAAGAGCCCAAAGACCAGCATGAGGCATGAGGGTGCTCAGAAGGCACAGATGACGCTTTCGGTACACAGTGATTTTCCTCGGAACACGGTCCAGTCGCGAGCGTCCTCAGATACGACAAAGGCACACCAGCACTACGGCACTTCAGTGGTGAAAGCCTCGGGTCTACTTGCGACCACCAAGTTTGCTGATGGAAACACTGCCCCTTACTTTGAGTATGCCGCTCAGCCGACATTCGCCTTAGCTGAAGTGGTCTGCTGCAAGACCTCCTGGCAAGGAGTGGCAGGCACACAGTTTCTTTGGAGCAAACTCACGCTTCCTCCCAAGGAGTTCCTGCGGGGTGCCCAAGATGGGTGCCCGCCCACCCCCGCCCCCGTGCTTTACCTTCAGTTTTCTGGCCCCAAGCCTCCTGTTCCAAAGGGACCAATAATGCTTCAGCCCTCAGGATCCAGTTTCTACGTGCAAACCCAGCCTGTGGAGCAGCACCTTCTGCTCAGCTCCAAGAGAGCCACGCGACACACCAGGCGCCCCTGTGAGGAGCCTTTTGTAAGCAGAGGTTCTGCGCAGGGTGACGTGCCTGGCCAAGACAGCGCTTCAGTCAGGCGTGGTCGACGTTGGAACTTTCAATCTCCCAGCAGTGCTTCGGGAAAGGTGTCCATCATTTCGGGCTGGTTGTAAAGTCACCTTTCTGCTGGAGGTGAAGGGTCGTCAGCTTTGAGTTCGTAGAATCCCTGTTACTCGCCGGGTATGATTCAGTGCAGCTAATAGCTAAGCCGGGAGTCTGACAGGCATTGCACGTGACACCGGCCCCCACTCTGTTACCAAGACTGCTTTCCAGAGTTGGAGGTCTGGCTCTCCGCCGGAGCAAGCCGTGTGTCGCCCTGCCCTCTGCATGCACAGAGTGGAGGCCAACCACCCGTGGGGCTGCAGGTTACTCAGAAGCCGCAGTTGACACTTTGGCTACAACGTGTTCTTCCTTGACCTGGGTCCAGGCGTGAGCGAGCCTGCAGTCCTGAGAGGCCTACCGGTGTTAAAGCAGTACCTTCACTAAGGCTTCTCAGAAAGATCTGCACTGCAACACTTCTCACGGCACACGCGGACCTTCCTTTGGCGGCATGGGGGCAGGTTTCCTAACCACTAGCCAAGAAGGCTTTGGGATGAGCTCCTAGTGAGGAACTGCACACACCCCCTCGTTCTTTCGAGAAAACTCACTCTTCCTCACTTTGCCTCCCAGGGAACTCCTACGGTGAGGACAAGACGGGCAGCAGGCCTTGTTGTCAGGCAGCTCCGAGCACGCAGCTCCCCGGCTTGCCAACGGGACGGATTTCGCTTTTCTCGTCCCGCCCCCTCTTCACGGTTGCCACGCAGCTCATGTAGCTGAAGTTCCCGGTCGGCCAAAGGAGACCCATGTCACATACACTACCCCTTCGCTGAAAGCACTTTGGAAAGCCAGTGTTCCTCCGGACGTGAACTGCGCGAGCCAGTGAACGCCTTCGTTTCGCCTAAGCGCATGGGACATCTTGCAAAGGCCTAGCAGTCTTTGGAGGACGACTGCCTCTTTCTCCCTCGAGAGGTGAAGTCCAGGTGCTGCTTCAGGGAGCAAGAGGTCAAGTATGAATTCCGAGAGCTCGTGTAAGCAGGGTGTTTTTCCAAAAGCAGCTCAGGGTTACAAAAGGAGGCCCCCTTGCATTGGCCAGAGGCCCCGTTATAAACGTGCTCTTCCGGCTTCCTCTAAGCTCTCCAAATCGAGCTCTCCGATGGAGGAGAAACGTTGTTGCCCAGCCTCCTGCATACAAAACACTAGAGTCCCAAGACCCTTTTGGCTGGGTGTTGTTCAGCAGGCACAGATGCCACTTCTGCTCCACAGTGACCTTCCTCGGAATACGGTGCAGACGCTCGCATCCTCATCCTTTCAGAGTCTTGAAAGGCACACCGGCCTTTACAGCAGTTCAGTCGGGAAGGCCTCGTTGAAACTGCTGACTGCGACTGTGCTGGTGGAAGGAAACACTGCACCTTACCTTGAGTCTGGCGCTCGGCTGACTTACGCCCTAGATAACCTCCTCTGCTGGAGGTACTCCGAGCAAGCAATTGCCAGCATTCTGTTTCCTTGGGCCAAGTCTCCGTTCCTCCCCGGGTATTCCCGCAGGGTTGAGAAGGTTGGCGACCGCAGGGCGTTCCCTTAAGCACTCATCGTCGAAAACACGGACCTTCCTTGCAACACGCGGGCAAGTTTCCTTACCACTGGCCAAGAAGGCTTTGGGATGAGAACCTAGCAAGGAAGTGCACGCACTCCGGTTCGTTCAAGAAAATTCACTCTGCCTCCGGTTGCCTCTCAGGGTAATCCAGGGGTGAATAGAAGACGGGCAACAGGACTGTTTCTCCGGCAGCTCTGAGGACGCAGCTCTCCGGTTTGTCACTGGGGCCAACTGTGCCGTTCCCGTCCCCCTCCACTTTCACGGTTGACACCTAGCTCGTGTACCTGACGTTCAGAAGCAGGCCACGTAGACACATGCCACACACATGGGCCCTTCCATGACAACTCTTTGGCAAGCAGGAGTCCTCCTGAGGTGAACGGCGTTGAGCCAGTGAACGCCTTCGTGTCGCCTACCTGACCGTGGAGCTTGCCAAGGCCTGACCGTCTTCAAAGGCTGAGAGCACATGTCTCCAGCTGGATCTGAAGTCGACGTGCTGCTTGCGAGGGGAAGACGTCAGCGATGAATTCTGAGAACCCTTGCCATGGCGGTGTTTGTCCAGTGCAGCTCAGGTTGACCAACTGGGGTCCCCTTGCATTGCACAGCAGACCAGGGAGAAAACTCTTCCTGAGGATTCTTCTGAGCTGTGGCTATCTGGCTCTCCGACGGAGGAAACACATGGCTGCCTGGCCTTCGGCCTACCAACAGAAGAGCCCAAAGACCAGCATGAGGCATGAGGGTGCTCAGAAGGCACAGATGACGCTTTCGGTACACAGTGATTTTCCTCGGAACACGGTCCAGTCGCGAGCGTCCTCAGATACGACAAAGGCACACCAGCACTACGGCACTTCAGTGGTGAAAGCCTCGGGTCTACTTGCGACCACCAAGTTTGCTGATGGAAACACTGCCCCTTACTTTGAGTATGCCGCTCAGCCGACATTCGCCTTAGCTGAAGTGGTCTGCTGCAAGACCTCCTGGCAAGGAGTGGCAGGCACACAGTTTCTTTGGAGCAAACTCACGCTTCCTCCCAAGGAGTTCCTGCGGGGTGCCCAAGATGGGTGCCCGCCCACCCCCGCCCCCGTGCTTTACCTTCAGTTTTCTGGCCCCAAGCCTCCTGTTCCAAAGGGACCAATAATGCTTCAGCCCTCAGGATCCAGTTTCTACGTGCAAACCCAGCCTGTGGAGCAGCACCTTCTGCTCAGCTCCAAGAGAGCCACGCGACACACCAGGCGCCCCTGTGAGGAGCCTTTTGTAAGCAGAGGTTCTGCGCAGGGTGACGTGCCTGGCCAAGACAGCGCTTCAGTCAGGCGTGGTCGACGTTGGAACTTTCAATCTCCCAGCAGTGCTTCGGGAAAGGTGTCCATCATTTCGGGCTGGTTGTAAAGTCACCTTTCTGCTGGAGGTGAAGGGTCGTCAGCTTTGAGTTCGTAGAATCCCTGTTACTCGCCGGGTATGATTCAGTGCAGCTAATAGCTAAGCCGGGAGTCTGACAGGCATTGCACGTGACACCGGCCCCCACTCTGTTACCAAGACTGCTTTCCAGAGTTGGAGGTCTGGCTCTCCGCCGGAGCAAGCCGTGTGTCGCCCTGCCCTCTGCATGCACAGAGTGGAGGCCAACCACCCGTGGGGCTGCAGGTTACTCAGAAGCCGCAGTTGACACTTTGGCTACAACGTGTTCTTCCTTGACCTGGGTCCAGGCGTGAGCGAGCCTGCAGTCCTGAGAGGCCTACCGGTGTTAAAGCAGTACCTTCACTAAGGCTTCTCAGAAAGATCTGCACTGCAACACTTCTCACGGCACACGCGGACCTTCCTTTGGCGGCATGGGGGCAGGTTTCCTAACCACTAGCCAAGAAGGCTTTGGGATGAGCTCCTAGTGAGGAACTGCACACACCCCCTCGTTCTTTCGAGAAAACTCACTCTTCCTCACTTTGCCTCCCAGGGAACTCCTACGGTGAGGACAAGACGGGCAGCAGGCCTTGTTGTCAGGCAGCTCCGAGCACGCAGCTCCCCGGCTTGCCAACGGGACGGATTTCGCTTTTCTCGTCCCGCCCCCTCTTCACGGTTGCCACGCAGCTCATGTAGCTGAAGTTCCCGGTCGGCCAAAGGAGACCCATGTCACATACACTACCCCTTCGCTGAAAGCACTTTGGAAAGCCAGTGTTCCTCCGGACGTGAACTGCGCGAGCCAGTGAACGCCTTCGTTTCGCCTAAGCGCATGGGACATCTTGCAAAGGCCTAGCAGTCTTTGGAGGACGACTGCCTCTTTCTCCCTCGAGAGGTGAAGTCCAGGTGCTGCTTCAGGGAGCAAGAGGTCAAGTATGAATTCCGAGAGCTCGTGTAAGCAGGGTGTTTTTCCAAAAGCAGCTCAGGGTTACAAAAGGAGGCCCCCTTGCATTGGCCAGAGGCCCCGTTATAAACGTGCTCTTCCGGCTTCCTCTAAGCTCTCCAAATCGAGCTCTCCGATGGAGGAGAAACGTTGTTGCCCAGCCTCCTGCATACAAAACACTAGAGTCCCAAGACCCTTTTGGCTGGGTGTTGTTCAGCAGGCACAGATGCCACTTCTGCTCCACAGTGACCTTCCTCGGAATACGGTGCAGACGCTCGCATCCTCATCCTTTCAGAGTCTTGAAAGGCACACCGGCCTTTACAGCAGTTCAGTCGGGAAGGCCTCGTTGAAACTGCTGACTGCGACTGTGCTGGTGGAAGGAAACACTGCACCTTACCTTGAGTCTGGCGCTCGGCTGACTTACGCCCTAGATAACCTCCTCTGCTGGAGGTACTCCGAGCAAGCAATTGCCAGCATTCTGTTTCCTTGGGCCAAGTCTCCGTTCCTCCCCGGGTATTCCCGCAGGGTTGAGAAGGTTGGCGACCGCAGGGCGTTCCCTTAAGCACTCATCGTCGAAAACACGGACCTTCCTTGCAACACGCGGGCAAGTTTCCTTACCACTGGCCAAGAAGGCTTTGGGATGAGAACCTAGCAAGGAAGTGCACGCACTCCGGTTCGTTCAAGAAAATTCACTCTGCCTCCGGTTGCCTCTCAGGGTAATCCAGGGGTGAATAGAAGACGGGCAACAGGACTGTTTCTCCGGCAGCTCTGAGGACGCAGCTCTCCGGTTTGTCACTGGGGCCAGTTGTGCCGTTCCCGTCCCCCTCCACTTTCACGGTTGACACCTAGCTCGTGTACCTGACGTTCAGAAGCAGGCCACGTAGACACATGCCACACACATGGGCCCTTCCATGACAACACTTTGGCAAGCAGGAGTCCTCCTGAGGTGAACGGCGTTGAGCCAGTGAACGCCTTCGTGTCGCCTACCTGACCGTGGAGCTTGCCAAGGCCTGACCGTCTTCAAAGGCTGAGAGCACATGTCTCCAGCTGGATCTGAAGTCGACGTGCTGCTTGCGAGGGGAAGACGTCAGCGATGAATTCTGAGAACCCTTGCCATGGCGGTGTCTGTTCCAGTGCAGCTCAGGTTTACCAACTGGGGTCCCCTTGCATTGCACAGCAGACCAGGGAGAAAACTCTTCCTGAGGATTCTTCTGAGCTGTGGCTATCTGGCTCTCCGACGGAGGAAACACATGGCTGCCTGGCCTTCAGCCTACCAACAGGAGAGCCCAAAGACCATCATGAGGCATGAGGGTGCTCAGAAGGCACAGATGACGCTTTCGGTACACAGTGATTTTCCTCGGAACACGGTGCAGTCGCGAGCGTCCTCAGATACGTCAAAGGCACACCAGCACTACGGCACTTCAGTGGTGAAAGCCTCGGGTCTACTTGCGACCACCAAGTTTGCTGATGGAAACACTGCCCCTTACTTTGAGTATGCCGCTCAGCCGACATTCGCCTTAGCTGAAGTGGTCTGCTGCAAGACCTCCTGGCAAGGAGTGGCAGGCACACTGTTTCTTTGGAGCAAACTCACGCTTCCTCCCAAGGAGTTCCTGCGGGGTGCCCAAGATGGGTGCCCGCCCACCCCCGCCCCCGTGCTTTACCTTCAGTTTTCTGGCCCCAAGCCTCCTGTTCCAAAGGGACCAATAATGCTTCAGCCCTCAGGATCCAGTTTCTACGTGCAAACCCAGCCTGTGGAACAGCACCTTCTGCTCAGCTCCAAGAGAGCCACGCGACACACCAGGCGCCCCTGTGAGGAGCCTTTTGTAAGCAGAGGTTCTGCGCAGGGTGACGTGCCTGGCCAAGACAGCGCTTCAGTCAGGCGTGGTCGACGTTGGAACTTTCAATCTCCCAGCAGTGCTTCGGGAAAGGTGTCCATCATTTCGGGCTGGTTGTAAAGTCACCTTTCTGCTGGAGGTGAAGGGTCGTCAGCTTTGAGTTCGTAGAATCCCTGTTACTCGCCGGGTATGATTCAGTGCAGCTAATAGCTAAGCCGGGAGTCTGACAGGCATTGCACGTGACACCGGCCCCCACTCTGTTACCAAGACTGCTTTCCAGAGTTGGAGGTCTGGCTCTCCGCCGGAGCAAGCCGTGTGTCGCCCTGCCCTCTGCATGCACAGAGTGGAGGCCAACCACCCGTGGGGCTGCAGGTTACTCAGAAGCCGCAGTTGACACTTTGGCTACAACGTGTTCTTCCTTGACCTGGGTCCAGGCGTGAGCGAGCCTGCAGTCCTGAGAGGCCTACCGGTGTTAAAGCAGTACCTTCACTAAGGCTTCTCAGAAAGATCTGCACTGCAACACTTCTCACGGCACACGCGGACCTTCCTTTGGCGGCATGGGGGCAGGTTTCCTAACCACTAGCCAAGAAGGCTTTGGGATGAGCTCCTAGTGAGGAACTGCACACACCCCCCCTCGTTCTTTCGAGAAAACTCACTCTTCCTCACTTTGCCTCCCAGGGAACTCCTACGGTGAGGACAAGACGGGCAGCAGGCCTTGTTGTCAGGCAGCTCCGAGCACGCAGCTCCCCGGCTTGCCAACGGGACGGATTTCGCTTTTCTCGTCCCGCCCCCTCTTCACGGTTGCCACGCAGCTCATGTAGCTGAAGTTCCCGGGCGGCCAAAGGAGACCCATGTCACATACTGTACCCCTTCGCTGAAAGCACTTTGGAAAGCCAGTGTTCCTCCGGACGTGAACTGCGCGAGCCAGTGAACGCCTTCGTTTCGCCTAAGCTCATGGGACATCTTGCAAAGGCCTAGCAGTCTTCGGAGGACGACTGCCTCTTTCTCCCTCGAGAGGTGAAGTCCAGGTGCTGCTTCAGGGAGCAAGAGGTCAAGTATGAATTCCGAGAGCTCGTGTAAGCAGGGTGTTTTTCCAAAAGCAGCTCAGGGTTACAAAAGGAGGCCCCCTTGCATTGGCCAGAGGCCCCGTTATAAACGTGCTCTTCCGGCTTCCTCTAAGCTCTCCAAATCGAGCTCTCCGATGGAGGAGAAACGTTGTTGCCCAGCCTCCTGCATACAAAACACTAGAGTCCCAAGACCCTTGTGGCTGGGTGTTGCTCAGCAGGCACAGATGCCACTTCTGCTCCACAGTGACCTTCCTCGGAATACGGTGCAGACGCTCGCATCCTCATCCTTTCAGAGTCTTGAAAGGCACACCAGCCTTTACAGCAGTTCAGTCGGGAAGGCCTCGTTGAAACTGCTGACTGCGACTGTGCTGGTGGAAGGAAACACTGCACCTTACCTTGAGTCAGGCGCTCGGCTGACTTACGCCCTAGATAACCTCCTCTGCTGGAGGTACTCCGAGCAAGCAATTGCCAGCATTCTGTTTCCTTGGGCCAAGTCTCCGTTCCTCCCCGGGTATTCCCGCAGGGTTGAGAAGGTTGGCGACCGCAGGGCGTTCCATTAAGCACTCATCGTCGAAAACACGGACCTTCCTTGCAACACGCGGGCAAGTTTCCTTACCACTGGCCAAGAAGGCTGTGGGATGAGAACCTAGCAAGGAAGTGCACGCACTCCGGTTCGTTCAAGAAAATTCACTCTGCCTCCGGTTGCCTCTCAGGGTAATCCAGGGGTGAATAGAAGACGGGCAACAGGACTGTTTCTCCGGCAGCTCTGAGGACGCAGCTCTCCGGTTTGTCACTGGGGCCAACTGTGCCGTTCCCATCCCCCTCCACTTTCACGGTTGACACCTAGCTCGTGTACCTGACGTTCAGAAGCAGGCCACGTAGACACATGCCACACACATGGGCCCTTCCATGACAACACTTTGGCAAGCAGGAGTCCTCCTGAGGTGAACGGCGTTGAGCCAGTGAACGCCTTCGTGTCGCCTACCTGACCGTGGAGCTTGCCAAGGCCTGACCGTCTTCAAAGGCTGAGAGCACATGTCTCCAGCTGGATCTGAAGTCGACGTGCTGCTTGCGAGGGGAAGACGTCAGCGATGAATTCTGAGAACCCTTGCCATGGCGGTGTCTGTTCCAGTGCAGCTCAGGTTGACCAACTGGGGTCCCCTTGCATTGCACAGCAGACCAGGGAGAAAACTCTTCCTGAGGATTCTTCTGAGCTGTGGCTATCTGGCTCTCCGACGGAGGAAACACATGGCTGCCTGGCCTTCGGCCTACCAACAGGAGAGCCCAAAGACCATCATGAGGCATGAGGGTGCTCAGAAGGCACAGATGACGCTTTCGGTACACAGTGATTTTCCTCGGAAAACGGTGCAGTCGCGAGCGTCCTCAGATACGTCAAAGGCACACCAGCACTACGGCACTTCAGTGGTGAAAGCCTCGGGTCTACTTGCGACCACCAAGTTTGCTGATGGAAACACTGCCCCTTACTTTGAGTATGCCGCTCAGCCGACATTCGCCTTAGCTGAAGTGGTCTGCTGCAAGACCTCCTGGCAAGGAGTGGCAGGCACACTGTTTCTTTGGAGCAAACTCACGCTTCCTCCCAAGGAGTTCCTGCGGGGTGCCCAAGATGGGTGCCCGCCCACCCCCGCCCCTGTGCTTTACCTTCAGTTTTCTGGCCCCAAGCCTCCTGTTCCAAAGGGACCACTAATGCTTCAGCCCTCAGGATCCAGTTTCTACGTGCAAACCCAGCCTGTGGAGCAGCACCTTCTGCTCAGCTCCAAGAGAGCCACGCGACACACCAGGCGCTCCTGTGAGGAGCCTTTTGTAAGCAGAGGTTCTGCGCAGGGTGACGTGCCTGGCCAAGACAGCGCTTCAGTCAGGCGTGGTCGACGTTGGAACTTTCAATCTCCCAGCAGTGCTTCGGGAAAGGTGTCCATCATTTCGGGCTGGTTGTAAAGTCACCTTTCTGCTGGAGGTGAAGGGTCGTCAGCTTTGAGTTCGTAGAATCCCTGTTACTCGCCGGGTATGATTCAGTGCAGCTAATAGCTAAGCCGGGAGTCTGACAGGCATTGCACGTGACACCGGCCCCCACTCTGTTACCAAGACTGCTTTCCAGAGTTGGAGGTCTGGCTCTCCGCCGGAGCAAGCCGTGTGTCGCCCTGCCCTCTGCATGCACAGAGTGGAGGCCAACCACCCGTGGGGCTGCAGGTTACTCAGAAGCCGCAGTTGACACTTTGGCTACAACGTGTTCTTCCTTGACCTGGGTCCAGGCGTGAGCGAGCCTGCAGTCCTGAGAGGCCTACCGGTGTTAAAGCAGTACCTTCACTAAGGCTTCTCAGAAAGATCTGCACTGCAACACTTCTCACGGCACACGCGGACCTTCCTTTGGCGGCATGGGGGCAGGTTTCCTAACCACTAGCCAAGAAGGCTTTGGGATGAGCTCCTAGTGAGGAACTGCACACACCCCCCCTCGTTCTTTCGAGAAAACTCACTCTTCCTCACTTTGCCTCCCAGGGAACTCCTACGGTGAGGACAAGACGGGCAGCAGGCCTTGTTGTCAGGCAGCTCCGAGCACGCAGCTCCCCGGCTTGCCAACGGGACGGATTTCGCTTTTCTCGTCCCGCCCCCTCTTCACGGTTGCCACGCAGCTCATGTAGCTGAAGTTCCCGGGCGGCCAAAGGAGACCCATGTCACATACTGTACCCCTTCGCTGAAAGCACTTTGGAAAGCCAGTGTTCCTCCGGACGTGAACTGCGCGAGCCAGTGAACGCCTTCGTTTCGCCTAAGCTCATGGGACATCTTGCAAAGGCCTAGCAGTCTTCGGAGGACGACTGCCTCTTTCTCCCTCGAGAGGTGAAGTCCAGGTGCTGCTTCAGGGAGCAAGAGGTCAAGTATGAATTCCGAGAGCTCGTGTAAGCAGGGTGTTTTTCCAAAAGCAGCTCAGGGTTACAAAAGGAGGCCCCCTTGCATTGGCCAGAGGCCCCGTTATAAACGTGCTCTTCCGGCTTCCTCTAAGCTCTCCAAATCGAGCTCTCCGATGGAGGAGAAACGTTGTTGCCCAGCCTCCTGCATACAAAACACTAGAGTCCCAAGACCCTTGTGGCTGGGTGTTGCTCAGCAGGCACAGATGCCACTTCTGCTCCACAGTGACCTTCCTCGGAATACGGTGCAGACGCTCGCATCCTCATCCTTTCAGAGTCTTGAAAGGCACACCAGCCTTTACAGCAGTTCAGTCGGGAAGGCCTCGTTGAAACTGCTGACTGCGACTGTGCTGGTGGAAGGAAACACTGCACCTTACCTTGAGTCAGGCGCTCGGCTGACTTACGCCCTAGATAACCTCCTCTGCTGGAGGTACTCCGAGCAAGCAATTGCCAGCATTCTGTTTCCTTGGGCCAAGTCTCCGTTCCTCCCCGGGTATTCCCGCAGGGTTGAGAAGGTTGGCGACCGCAGGGCGTTCCATTAAGCACTCATCGTCGAAAACACGGACCTTCCTTGCAACACGCGGGCAAGTTTCCTTACCACTGGCCAAGAAGGCTGTGGGATGAGAACCTAGCAAGGAAGTGCACGCACTCCGGTTCGTTCAAGAAAATTCACTCTGCCTCCGGTTGCCTCTCAGGGTAATCCAGGGGTGAATAGAAGACGGGCAACAGGACTGTTTCTCCGGCAGCTCTGAGGACGCAGCTCTCCGGTTTGTCACTGGGGCCAACTGTGCCGTTCCCATCCCCCTCCACTTTCACGGTTGACACCTAGCTCGTGTACCTGACGTTCAGAAGCAGGCCACGTAGACACATGCCACACACATGGGCCCTTCCATGACAACACTTTGGCAAGCAGGAGTCCTCCTGAGGTGAACGGCGTTGAGCCAGTGAACGCCTTCGTGTCGCCTACCTGACCGTGGAGCTTGCCAAGGCCTGACCGTCTTCAAAGGCTGAGAGCACATGTCTCCAGCTGGATCTGAAGTCGACGTGCTGCTTGCGAGGGGAAGACGTCAGCGATGAATTCTGAGAACCCTTGCCATGGCGGTGTCTGTTCCAGTGCAGCTCAGGTTGACCAACTGGGGTCCCCTTGCATTGCACAGCAGACCAGGGAGAAAACTCTTCCTGAGGATTCTTCTGAGCTGTGGCTATCTGGCTCTCCGACGGAGGAAACACATGGCTGCCTGGCCTTCGGCCTACCAACAGGAGAGCCCAAAGACCATCATGAGGCATGAGGGTGCTCAGAAGGCACAGATGACGCTTTCGGTACACAGTGATTTTCCTCGGAAAACGGTGCAGTCGCGAGCGTCCTCAGATACGTCAAAGGCACACCAGCACTACGGCACTTCAGTGGTGAAAGCCTCGGGTCTACTTGCGACCACCAAGTTTGCTGATGGAAACACTGCCCCTTACTTTGAGTATGCCGCTCAGCCGACATTCGCCTTAGCTGAAGTGGTCTGCTGCAAGACCTCCTGGCAAGGAGTGGCAGGCACACTGTTTCTTTGGAGCAAACTCACGCTTCCTCCCAAGGAGTTCCTGCGGGGTGCCCAAGATGGGTGCCTGCCCACCCCCGCCCCTGTGCTTTACCTTCAGTTTTCTGGCCCCAAGCCTCCTGTTCCAAAGGGACCACTAATGCTTCAGCCCTCAGGATCCAGTTTCTACGTGCAAACCCAGCCTGTGGAGCAGCACCTTCTGCTCAGCTCCAAGAGAGCCACGCGACACACCAGGCGCTCCTGTGAGGAGCCTTTTGTAAGCAGAGGTTCTGCGCAGGGTGACGTGCCTGGCCACGACAGCGCTTCAGTCAGGCGTGGTCGACGTTGGAACTTTCAATCTCCCAGCAGTGCTTCGGGAAAGGTGTCCATCATTTCGGGCTGGTTGTAAAGTCACCTTTCTGCTGGAGGTGAAGGGTCGTCAGCTTTGAGTTCGTAGAATCCCTGTTACTCGCCGGGTATGATTCAGTGCAGCTAATAGCTAAGCCGGGAGTCTGACAGGCATTGCACGTGACACCGGCCCCCACTCTGTTACCAAGACTGCTTTCCAGAGTTGGAGGTCTGGCTCTCCGCCGGAGCAAGCCGTGTGTCGCCCTGCCCTCTGCATGCACAGAGTGGAGGCCAACCACCCGTGGGGCTGCAGGTTACTCAGAAGCCGCAGTTGACACTTTGGCTACAACGTGTTCTTCCTTGACCTGGGTCCAGGCGTGAGCGAGCCTGCAGTCCTGAGAGGCCTACCGGTGTTAAAGCAGTACCTTCACTAAGGCTTCTCAGAAAGATCTGCACTGCAACACTTCTCACGGCACACGCGGACCTTCCTTTGGCGGCATGGGGGCAGGTTTCCTAACCACTAGCCAAGAAGGCTTTGGGATGAGCTCCTAGTGAGGAACTGCACACACCCCCCCTCGTTCTTTCGAGAAAACTCACTCTTCCTCACTTTGCCTCCCAGGGAACTCCTACGGTGAGGACAAGACGGGCAGCAGGCCTTGTTGTCAGGCAGCTCCGAGCACGCAGCTCCCCGGCTTGCCAACGGGACGGATTTCGGTTTCTCATCCCGCCCCCTCTTCACGGTTGCCACGCAGCTCATGTAGCTGAAGTTCCCGGTCGGCCAAAGGAGACCCATGTCACACACTCTACCCCTTCGCTGAAAGCACTTTGGAAAGCCAGTGTTCCTCCGGACGTGAACTGCGCGAGCCAGTGAACGCCTTCGTTTCGCCTAAGCGCATGGGACATCTTGCAAAGGCCTAGCAGTCTTCGGAGGACGACTGCCTCTTTCTCCCTCGAGAGGTGAAGTCCAGGTGCTGCTTCAGGGAGCAAGAGGTCAAGTATGAATTCCGAGAGCTCGTGTAAGCAGGGTGTTTTTCCAAAAGCAGCTCAGGGTTACAAAAGGAGGCCCCCTTGCATTGGCCAGAGGCCCCGTTATAAACGTGCTCTTCCGGCTTCCTCTAAGCTCTCCAAATCGAGCTCTCCGATGGAGGAGAAACGTTGTTGCCCAGCCTCCTGCATACAAAACACTAGAGTCCCAAGACCCTTGTGGCTGGGTGTTGCTCAGCAGGCACAGATGCCACTTCTGCTCCACAGTGACCTTCCTCGGAATACGGTGCAGACGCTCGCATCCTCATCCTTTCAGAGTCTTGAAAGGCACACCAGCCTTTACAGCAGTTCAGTCGGGAAGGCCTCGTTGAAACTGCTGATTGCGACTGTGCTGGTGGAAGGAAACACTGCACCTTACCTTGAGTCTGGCGCTCGGCTGACTTACGCCCTAGATAACCTCCTCTGCTGGAGGTACTCCGAGCAAGCAATTGCCAGCATTCTGTTTCCTTGGGCCAAGTCTCCGTTCCTCCCCAGGTATTCCCGCAGGGTTGAGAAGGTTGGCGACCGCAGGGCGTTCCATTAAGCACTCATCGTCGAAAACACGGACCTTCCTTGCAACACGCGGGCAAGTTTCCTTACCACTGGCCAAGAAGGCTTTGGGATGAGAACCTAGCAAGGAACTGCACGCACTCCGGTTCGTTCAAGAAAATTCACTCTGCCTCCGGTTGCCTCTCAGGGTAATCCAGGGGTGAATAGAAGACGGGCAACAGGACTGTTTCTCCGGCAGCTCTGAGGACGCAGCTCTCCGGTTTGTCACTGGGGCCAACTGTGCCGTTCCCGTCCCCCTCCACTTTCACGGTTGACACCTAGCTCGTGTACCTGACGTTCAGAAGCAGGCCACGTAGACACATGCCACACACATGGGCCCTTCCATGACAACACTTTGGCAAGCAGGAGTCCTCCTGAGGTGAACGGCGTTGAGCCAGTGAACGCCTTCGTGTCGCCTACCTGACCGTGGAGCTTGCCAAGGCCTGACCGTCTTCAAAGGCTGAGAGCACATGTCTCCAGCTGGATCTGAAGTCGACGTGCTGCTTGCGAGGGGAAGACGTCAGCGATGAATTCTGAGAACCCTTGCCATGGCGGTGTCTGTTCCAGTGCAGCTCAGGTTTACCAACTGGGGTTCCCTTGCATTGCACAGCAGACCAGGGAGAAAACTCTTCCTGAGGATTCTTCTGAGCTGTGGCTATCTGGCTCTCCGACGGAGGAAACACATGGCTGCCTGGCCTTCGGCCTACCAACAGGAGAGCCCAAAGACCATCATGAGGCATGAGGGTGCTCAGAAGGCACAGATGACGCTTTCGGTACACAGTGATTTTCCTCGGAAAACGGTGCAGTCGCGAGCGTCCTCAGATACGTCAAAGGCACACCAGCACTACGGCACTTCAGTGGTGAAAGCCTCGGGTCTACTTGCGACCACCAAGTTTGCTGATGGAAACACTGCCCCTTACTTTGAGTATGCCGCTCAGCCGACATTCGCCTTAGCTGAAGTGGTCTGCTGCAAGACCTCCTGGCAAGGAGTGGCAGGCACACTGTTTCTTTGGAGCAAACTCACGCTTCCTCCCAAGGAGTTCCTGCGGGGTGCCCAAGATGGGTGCCCGCCCACCCCCGCCCCCGTGCTTTACCTTCAGTTTTCTGGCCCCAAGCCTCCTGTTCCAAAGGGACCACTAATGCTTCAGCCCTCAGGATCCAGTTTCTACGTGCAAACCCAGCCTGTGGAGCAGCACCTTCTGCTCAGCTCCAAGAGAGCCACGCGACACACCAGGCGCTCCTGTGAGGAGCCTTTTGTAAGCAGAGGTTCTGCGCAGGGTGACGTGCCTGGCCACGACAGCGCTTCAGTCAGGCGTGGTCGACGTTGGAACTTTCAATCTCCCAGCAGTGCTTCGGGAAAGGTGTCCATCATTTCGGGCTGGTTGTAAAGTCACCTTTCTGCTGGAGGTGAAGGGTCGTCAGCTTTGAGTTCGTAGAATCCCTGTTACTCGCCGGGTATGATTCAGTGCAGCTAATAGCTAAGCCGGGAGTCTGACAGGCATTGCACGTGACACCGGCCCCCACTCTGTTACCAAGACTGCTTTCCAGAGTTGGAGGTCTGGCTCTCCGCCGGAGCAAGCCGTGTGTCGCCCTGCCCTCTGCATGCACAGAGTGGAGGCCAACCACCCGTGGGGCTGCAGGTTACTCAGAAGCCGCAGTTGACACTTTGGCTACAACGTGTTCTTCCTTGACCTGGGTCCAGGCGTGAGCGAGCCTGCAGTCCTGAGAGGCCTACCGGTGTTAAAGCAGTACCTTCACTAAGGCTTCTCAGAAAGATCTGCACTGCAACACTTCTCACGGCACACGCGGACCTTCCTTTGGCGGCATGGGGGCAGGTTTCCTAACCACTAGCCAAGAAGGCTTTGGGATGAGCTCCTAGTGAGGAACTGCACACACCCCCCCTCGTTCTTTCGAGAAAACTCACTCTTCCTCACTTTGCCTCCCAGGGAACTCCTACGGTGAGGACAAGACGGGCAGCAGGCCTTGTTGTCAGGCAGCTCCGAGCACGCAGCTCCCCGGCTTGCCAACGGGACGGATTTCGCTTTTCTCGTCCCGCCCCCTCTTCACGGTTGCCACGCAGCTCATGTAGCTGAAGTTCCCGGGCGGCCAAAGGAGACCCATGTCACATACTGTACCCCTTCGCTGAAAGCACTTTGGAAAGCCAGTGTTCCTCCGGACGTGAACTGCGCGAGCCAGTGAACGCCTTCGTTTCGCCTAAGCTCATGGGACATCTTGCAAAGGCCTAGCAGTCTTCGGAGGACGACTGCCTCTTTCTCCCTCGAGAGGTGAAGTCCAGGTGCTGCTTCAGGGAGCAAGAGGTCAAGTATGAATTCCGAGAGCTCGTGTAAGCAGGGTGTTTTTCCAAAAGCAGCTCAGGGTTACAAAAGGAGGCCCCCTTGCATTGGCCAGAGGCCCCGTTATAAACGTGCTCTTCCGGCTTCCTCTAAGCTCTCCAAATCGAGCTCTCCGATGGAGGAGAAACGTTGTTGCCCAGCCTCCTGCATACAAAACACTAGAGTCCCAAGACCCTTGTGGCTGGGTGTTGCTCAGCAGGCACAGATGCCACTTCTGCTCCACAGTGACCTTCCTCGGAATACGGTGCAGACGCTCGCATCCTCATCCTTTCAGAGTCTTGAAAGGCACACCAGCCTTTACAGCAGTTCAGTCGGGAAGGCCTCGTTGAAACTGCCGACTGCGACTGTGCTGGTGGAAGGAAACACTGCACCTTACCTTGAGTCTGGCGCTCGGCTGACTTACGCCCTAGATAACCTCCTCTGCTGGAGGTACTCCGAGCAAGCAATTGCCAGCATTCTGTTTCCTTGGGCCAAGTCTCCGTTCCTCCCCGGGTATTCCCGCAGGGTTGAGAAGGTTGGCGACCGCAGGGCGTTCCATTAAGCACTCATCGTCGAAAACACGGACCTTCCTTGCAACACGCGGGCAAGTTTCCTTACCACTGGCCAAGAAGGCTTTGGGATGAGAACCTAGCAAGGAAGTGCACGCACTCCGGTTCGTTCAAGAAAATTCACTCTGCCTCCGGTTGCCTCTCAGGGTAATCCAGGGGTGAATAGAAGACGGGCAACAGGACTGTTTCTCCGGCAGCTCTGAGGACGCAGCTCTCCGGTTTGTCACTGGGGCCAACTGTGCCGTTCCCGTCCCCCTCCACTTTCACGGTTGACACCTAGCTCGTGTACCTGACGTTCAGAAGCAGGCCACGTAGACACATGCCACACACATGGGCCCTTCCATGACAACACTTTGGCAAGCAGGAGTCCTCCTGAGGTGAACGGCGTTGAGCCAGTGAACGCCTTCGTGTCGCCTACCTGACCGTGGAGCTTGCCAAGGCCTGACCGTCTTCAAAGGCTGAGAGCACATGTCTCCAGCTGGATCTGAAGTCGACGTGCTGCTTGCGAGGGGAAGACGTCAGCGATGAATTCTGAGAACCCTTGCCATGGCGGTGTCTGTTCCAGTGCAGCTCAGGTTGACCAACTGGGGTCCCCTTGCATTGCACAGCAGACCAGGGAGAAAACTCTTCCTGAGGATTCTTCTGAGCTGTGGCTATCTGGCTCTCCGACGGAGGAAACACATGGCTGCCTGGCCTTCGGCCTACCAACAGGAGAGCCCAAAGACCAGCATGAGGCATGAGGGTGCTCAGAAGGCACAGATGACGCTTTCGGTACACAGTGATTTTCCTCGGAACACGGTCCAGTCGCGAGCGTCCTCAGATACGACAAAGGCACACCAGCACTACGGCACTTCAGTGGTGAAAGCCTCGGGTCTACTTGCGACCACCAAGTTTGCTGATGGAAACACTGCCCCTTACTTTGAGTATGCCGCTCAGCCGACATTCGCCTTAGCTGAAGTGGTCTGCTGCAAGACCTCCTGGCAAGGAGTGGCAGGCACACTGTTTCTTTGGAGCAAACTCACGCTTCCTCCCAAGGAGTTCCTGCCGGGTGCCCAAGATGGGTGCCCGCCCACCCCCGCCCCCGTGCTTTACCTTCAGTTTTCTGGCCCCAAGCCTCCTGTTCCAAAGGGACCAATAATGCTTCAGCCCTCAGGATCCAGTTTCTACGTGCAAACCCAGCCTGTGGAGCAGCACCTTCTGCTCAGCTCCAAGAGAGCCACGCGACACACCAGGCGCTCCTGTGAGGAGCCTTTTGTAAGCAGAGGTTCTGCGCAGGGTGACGTGCCTGGCCAAGACAGCGCTTCAGTCAGGCGTGGTCGACGTTGGAACTTTCAATCTCCCAGCAGTGCTTCGGGAAAGGTGTCCATCATTTCGGGCTGGTTGTAAAGTCACCTTTCTGCTGGAGGTGAAGGGTCGTCAGCTTTGAGTTCGTAGAATCCCTGTTACTCGCCGGGTATGATTCAGTGCAGCTAATAGCTAAGCCGGGAGTCTGACAGGCATTGCACGTGACACCGGCCCCCACTCTGTTACCAAGACTGCTTTCCAGAGTTGGAGGTCTGGCTCTCCGCCGGAGCAAGCCGTGTGTCGCCCTGCCCTCTGCATGCACAGAGTGGAGGCCAACCACCCGTGGGGCTGCAGGTTACTCAGAAGCCGCAGTTGACACTTTGGCTACAACATGTTCTTCCTTGACCTGGGTCCAGGCGTGAGCGAGCCTGCAGTCCTGAGAGGCCTACCGGTGTTAAAGCAGTACCTTCACTAAGGCTTCTCAGAAAGATCTGCACTGCAACACTTCTCACGGCACACGCGGACCTTCCTTTGGCGGCATGGGGGCAGGTTTCCTAACCACTAGCCAAGAAGGCTTTGGGATGAGCTCCTAGTGAGGAACTGCACACACCCCCTCGTTCTTTCGAGAAAACTCACTCTTCCTCACTTTGCCTCCCAGGGAACTCCTACGGTGAGGACAAGACGGGCAGCAGGCCTTGTTGTCAGGCAGCTCCGAGCACGCAGCTCCCCGGCTTGCCAACGGGACGGATTTCGCTTTTCTCGTCCCGCCCCCTCTTCACGGTTGCCACGCAGCTCATGTAGCTGAAGTTCCCGGTCGGCCAAAGGAGACCCATGTCACACACTCTACCCCTTCGCTGAAAGCACTTTGGAAAGCCAGTGTTCCTCCGGACGTGAACTGCGCGAGCCAGTGAACGCCTTCGTTTCGCCTAAGCGCATGGGACATCTTGAAAAGGCCTAGCAGTCTTCGGAGGACGACTGCCTCTTTCTCCCTCGAGAGGTGAAGTCCAGGTGCTGCTTCAGGGAGCAAGAGGTCAAGTATGAATTCCGAGAGCTCGTGTAAGCAGGGTGTTTTTCCAAAAGCAGCTCAGGGTTACAAAAGGAGGCCCCCTTGCATTGGCCAGAGGCCCCGTTATAAACGTGCTCTTCCGGCTTCCTCTAAGCTCTCCAAATCGAGCTCTCCGATGGAGGAGAAACGTTGTTGCCCAGCCTCCTGCATACAAAACACTAGAGTCCCAAGACCCTTGTGGCTGGGTGTTGCTCAGCAGGCACAGATGCCACTTCTGCTCCACAGTGACCTTCCTCGGAATACGGTGCAGACGCTCGCATCCTCATCCTTTCAGAGTCTTGAAAGGCACACCAGCCTTTACAGCAGTTCAGTCGGGAAGGCCTCGTTGAAACTGCTGACTGCGACTGTGCTGGTGGAAGGAAACACTGCACCTTACCTTGAGTCTGGCGCTCGGCTGACTTACGCCCTAGATAACCTCCTCTGCTGGAGGTACTCCGAGCAAGCAATTGCCAGCATTCTGTTTCCTTGGGCCAAGTCTCCGTTCCTCCCCAGGTATTCCCGCAGGGTTGAGAAGGTTGGCGACCGCAGGGCGTTCCATTAAGCACTCATCGTCGAAAACACGGACCTTCCTTGCAACACGCGGGCAAGTTTCCTTACCACTGGCCAAGAAGGCTTTGGGATGAGAACCTAGCAAGGAAGTGCACGCACTCCGGTTCGTTCAAGAAAATTCACTCTGCCTCCGGTTGCCTCTCAGGGTAATCCAGGGGTGAATAGAAGACGGGCAACAGGACTGTTTCTCCGGCAGCTCTGAGGACGCAGCTCTCCGGTTTGTCACTGGGGCCAACTGTGCCGTTCCCGTCCCCCTCCACTTTCACGGTTGACACCTAGCTCGTGTACCTGACGTTCAGAAGCAGGCCACGTAGACACATGCCACACACATGGGCCCTTCCATGACAACACTTTGGCAAGCAGGAGTCCTCCTGAGGTGAACGGCGTTGAGCCAGTGAACGCCTTCGTGTCGCCTACCTGACCGTGGAGCTTGCCAAGGCCTGACCGTCTTCAAAGGCTGAGAGCACATGTCTCCAGCTGGATCTGAAGTCGACGTGCTGCTTGCGAGGGGAAGACGTCAGCGATGAATTCTGAGAACCCTTGCCATGGCGGTGTCTGTTCCAGTGCAGCTCAGGTTGACCAACTGGGGTCCCCTTGCATTGCACAGCAGACCAGGGAGAAAACTCTTCCTGAGGATTCTTCTGAGCTGTGGCTATCTGGCTCTCCGACGGAGGAAACACATGGCTGCCTGGCCTTCGGCCTACCAACAGGAGAGCCCAAAGACCATCATGAGGCATGAGGGTGCTCAGAAGGCACAGATGACGCTTTCGGTACACAGTGATTTTCCTCGGAACACGGTCCAGTCGCGAGCGTCCTCAGATACGTCAAAGGCACACCAGCACTACGGCACTTCAGTGGTGAAAGCCTCGGGTCTACTTGCGACCACCAAGTTTGCTGATGGAAACACTGCCCCTTACTTTGAGTATGCCGCTCAGCCGACATTCGCCTTAGCTGAAGTGGTCTGCTGCAAGACCTCCTGGCAAGGAGTGGCAGGCACACTGTTTCTTTGGAGCAAACTCACGCTTCCTCCCAAGGAGTTCCTGCGGGGTGCCCAAGATGGGTGCCCGCCCACCCCCGCCCCCGTGCTTTACCTTCAGTTTTCTGGCCCCAAGCCTCCTGTTCCAAAGGGACCACTAATGCTTCAGCCCTCAGGATCCAGTTTCTACGTGCAAACCCAGCCTGTGGAGCAGCACCTTCTGCTCAGCTCCAAGAGAGCCACGCGACACACCAGGCGCTCCTGTGAGGAGCCTTTTGTAAGCAGAGGTTCTGCGCAGGGTGACGTGCCTGGCCACGACAGCGCTTCAGTCAGGCGTGGTCGACGTTGGAACTTTCAATCTCCCAGCAGTGCTTCGGGAAAGGTGTCCATCATTTCGGGCTGGTTGTAAAGTCACCTTTCTGCTGGAGGTGAAGGGTCGTCAGCTTTGAGTTCGTAGAATCCCTGTTACTCGCCGGGTATGATTCAGTGCAGCTAATAGCTAAGCCGGGAGTCTGACAGGCATTGCACGTGACACCGGCCCCCACTCTGTTACCAAGACTGCTTTCCAGAGTTGGAGGTCTGGCTCTCCGCCGGAGCAAGCCGTGTGTCGCCCTGCCCTCTGCATGCACAGAGTGGAGGCCAACCACCCGTGGGGCTGCAGGTTACTCAGAAGCCGCAGTTGACACTTTGGCTACAACGTGTTCTTCCTTGACCTGGGTCCAGGCGTGAGCGAGCCTGCAGTCCTGAGAGGCCTACCGGTGTTAAAGCAGTACCTTCACTAAGGCTTCTCAGAAAGATCTGCACTGCAACACTTCTCACGGCACACGCGGACCTTCCTTTGGCGGCATGGGGGCAGGTTTCCTAACCACTAGCCAAGAAGGCTTTGGGATGAGCTCCTAGTGAGGAACTGCACACACCCCCTCGTTCTTTCGAGAAAACTCACTCTTCCTCACTTTGCCTCCCAGGGAACTCCTACGGTGAGGACAAGACGGGCAGCAGGCCTTGTTGTCAGGCAGCTCCGAGCACGCAGCTCCCCGGCTTGCCAACGGGACGGATTTCGCTTTTCTCGTCCCGCCCCCTCTTCACGGTTGCCACGCAGCTCATGTAGCTGAAGTTCCCGGGCGGCCAAAGGAGACCCATGTCACGTACTGTACCCCTTCGCTGAAAGCACTTTGGAAAGCCAGTGTTCCTCCGGACGTGAACTGCGCGAGCCAGTGAACGCCTTCGTTTCGCCTAAGCTCATGGGACATCTTGCAAAGGCCTAGCAGTCTTCGGAGGACGACTGCCTCTTTCTCCCTCGAGAGGTGAAGTCCAGGTGCTGCTTCAGGGAGCAAGAGGTCAAGTATGAATTCCGAGAGCTCGTGTAAGCAGGGTGTTTTTCCAAAAGCAGCTCAGGGTTACAAAAGGAGGCCCCCTTGCATTGGCCAGAGGCCCCGTTATAAACGTGCTCTTCCGGCTTCCTCTAAGCTCTCCAAATCGAGCTCTCCGATGGAGGAGAAACGTTGTTGCCCAGCCTCCTGCATACAAAACACTAGAGTCCCAAGACCCTTGTGGCTGGGTGTTGCTCAGCAGGCACAGATGCCACTTCTGCTCCACAGTGACCTTCCTCGGAATACGGTGCAGACGCTTGCATCCTCATCCTTTCAGAGTCTTGAAAGGCACACCGGCCTTTACAGCAGTTCAGTCGGGAAGGCCTCGTTGAAACTGCCGACTGCGACTGTGCTGGTGGAAGGAAACACTGCACCTTACCTTGAGTCTGGCGCTCGGCTGACTTACGCCCTAGATAACCTCCTCTGCTGGAGGTACTCCGAGCAAGCAATTGCCAGCATTCTGTTTCCTTGGGCCAAGTCTCCGTTCCTCCCCGGGTATTCCCGCAGGGTTGAGAAGGTTGGCGACCGCAGGGCGTTCCATTAAGCACTCATCGTCGAAAACACGGACCTTCCTTGCAACACGCGGGCAAGTTTCCTTACCACTGGCCAAGAAGGCTTTGGGATGAGAACCTAGCAAGGAAGTGCACGCACTCCGGTTCGTTCAAGAAAATTCACTCTGCCTCCGGTTGCCTCTCAGGGTAATCCAGGGGTGAATAGAAGACGGGCAACAGGACTGTTTCTCCGGCAGCTCTGAGGACGCAGCTCTCCGGTTTGTCACTGGGGCCAACTGTGCCGTTCCCGTCCCCCTCCACTTTCACGGTTGACACCTAGCTCGTGTACCTGACGTTCAGAAGCAGGCCACGTAGACACATGCCACACACATGGGCCCTTCCATGACAACACTTTGGCAAGCAGGAGTCCTCCTGAGGTGAACGGCGTTGAGCCAGTGAACGCCTTCGTGTCGCCTACCTGACCGTGGAGCTTGCCAAGGCCTGACCGTCTTCAAAGGCTGAGAGCACATGTCTCCAGCTGGATCTGAAGTCGACGTGCTGCTTGCGAGGGGAAGACGTCAGCGATGAATTCTGAGAACCCTTGCCATGGCGGTGTTTGTCCAGTGCAGCTCAGGTTGACCAACTGGGGTCCCCTTGCATTGCACAGCAGACCAGGGAGAAAACTCTTCCTGAGGATTCTTCTGAGCTGTGGCTATCTGGCTCTCCGATGGAGGAAACACATGGCTGCCTGGCCTTCGGCCTACCAACAGGAGAGCCCAAAGACCAGCATGAGGCATGAGGGTGCTCAGAAGGCACAGATGACGCTTTCGGTACACAGTGATTTTCCTCGGAACACGGTCCAGTCGCGAGCGTCCTCAGATACGACAAAGGCACACCAGCACTACGGCACTTCAGTGGTGAAAGCCTCGGGTCTACTTGCGACCACCAAGTTTGCTGATGGAAACACTGCCCCTTACTTTGAGTATGCCGCTCAGCCGACATTCGCCTTAGCTGAAGTGGTCTGCTGCAAGACCTCCTGGCAAGGAGTGGCAGGCACACTGTTTCTTTGGAGCAAACTCACGCTTCCTCCCAAGGAGTTCCTGCGGGGTGCCCAAGATGGGTGCCCGCCCACCCCCGCCCCCGTGCTTTACCTTCAGTTTTCTGGCCCCAAGCCTCCTGTTCCAAAGGGACCAATAATGCTTCAGCCCTCAGGATCCAGTTTCTACGTGCAAACCCAGCCTGTGGAGCAGCACCTTCTGCTCAGCTCCAAGAGAGCCACGCGACACACCAGGCGCCCCTGTGAGGAGCCTTTTGTAAGCAGAGGTTCTGCGCAGGGTGACGTGCCTGGCCACGACAGCGCTTCAGTCAGGCGTGGTCGACGTTGGAACTTTCAATCTCCCAGCAGTGCTTCGGGAAAGGTGTCCATCATTTCGGGCTGGTTGTAAAGTCACCTTTCTGCTGGAGGTGAAGGGTCGTCAGCTTTGAGTTCGTAGAATCCCTGTTACTCGCCGGGTATGATTCAGTGCAGCTAATAGCTAAGCCGGGAGTCTGACAGGCATTGCACGTGACACCGGCCCCCACTCTGTTACCAAGACTGCTTTCCAGAGTTGGAGGTCTGGCTCTCCGCCGGAGCAAGCCGTGTGTCGCCCTGCCCTCTGCATGCACAGAGTGGAGGCCAACCACCCGTGGGGCTGCAGGTTACTCAGAAGCCGCAGTTGACACTTTGGCTACAACGTGTTCTTCCTTGACCTGGGTCCAGGCGTGAGCGAGCCTGCAGTCCTGAGAGGCCTACCGGTGTTAAAGCAGTACCTTCACTAAGGCTTCTCAGAAAGATCTGCACTGCAACACTTCTCACGGCACACGCGGACCTTCCTTTGGCGGCATGGGGGCAGGTTTCCTAACCACTAGCCAAGAAGGCTTTGGGATGAGCTCCTAGTGAGGAACTGCACACACCCCCTCGTTCTTTCGAGAAAACTCACTCTTCCTCACTTTGCCTCCCAGGGAACTCCTACGGTGAGGACAAGACGGGCAGCAGGCCTTGTTGTCAGGCAGCTCCGAGCACGCAGCTCCCCGGCTTGCCAACGGGACGGATTTCGCTTTTCTCGTCCCGCCCCCTCTTCACGGTTGCCACGCAGCTCATGTAGCTGAAGTTCCCGGTCGGCCAAAGGAGACCCATGTCACATACTCTACCCCTTCGCTGAAAGCACTTTGGAAAGCCAGTGTTCCTCCGGACGTGAACTGCGCGAGCCAGTGAACGCCTTCGTTTCGCCTAAGCGCATGGGACATCTTGCAAAGGCCTAGCAGTCTTCGGAGGACGACTGCCTCTTTCTCCCTCGAGAGGTGAAGTCCAGGTGCTGCTTCAGGGAGCAAGAGGTCAAGTATGAATTCCGAGAGCTCGTGTAAGCAGGGTGTTTTTCCAAAAGCAGCTCAGGGTTACAAAAGGAGGCCCCCTTGCATTGGCCAGAGGCCCCGTTATAAACGTGCTCTTCCGGCTTCCTCTAAGCTCTCCAAATCGAGCTCTCCGATGGAGGAGAAACGTTGTTGCCCAGCCTCCTGCATACAAAACACTAGAGTCCCAAGACCCTTGTGGCTGGGTGTTGCTCAGCAGGCACAGATGCCACTTCTGCTCCACAGTGACCTTCCTCGGAATACGGTGCAGACGCTCGCATCCTCATCCTTTCAGAGTCTTGAAAGGCACAGCGGCCTATACAGCAGTTCAGTCGGGAAGGCCTCGTTGAAACTGCTGACTGTGACTGTGCTGGTGGAAGGAAACACTGCACCTTACCTTGAGTCTGGCGCTCGGCTGACTTACGCCCTAGATAACCTCCTCTGCTGGAGGTACTCCGAGCAAGCAATTGCCAGCATTCTGTTTCCTTGGGCCAAGTCTCCGTTCCTCCCCGGGTATTCCCGCAGGGTTGAGAAGGTTGGCGACCGCAGGGCGTTCCCTTAAGCACTCATCGTCGAAAACACGGACCTTCCTTGCAACACGCGGGCAAGTTTCCTTACCACTGGCCAAGAAGGCTTTGGGATGAGAACCTAGCAAGGAAGTGCACGCACTCCGGTTCGTTCAAGAAAATTCACTCTGCCTCCGGTTGCCTCTCAGGGTAATCCAGGGGTGAATAGAAGACGGGCAACAGGACTGTTTCTCCGGCAGCTCTGAGGACGCAGCTCTCCGGTTTGTCACTGGGGCCAATTGTGCCGTTCCCGTCCCCCTCCACTTTCACGGTTGACACCTAGCTCGTGTACCTGACGTTCAGAAGCAGGCCACGTAGACACATGCCACACACATGGGCCCTTCCATGACAACACTTTGGCAAGCAGGAGTCCTCCTGAGGTGAACGGCGTTGAGCCAGTGAACGCCTTCGTGTCGCCTACCTGACCGTGGAGCTTGCCAAGGCCTGACCGTCTTCAAAGGCTGAGAGCACATGTCTCCAGCTGGATCTGAAGTCGACGTGCTGCTTGCGAGGGGAAGACGTCAGCGATGAATTCTGAGAACCCTTGCCATGGCGGTGTCTGTTCCAGTGCAGCTCAGGTTTACCAACTGGGGTCCCCTTGCATTGCACAGCAGACCAGGGAGAAAACTCTTCCTGAGGATTCTTCTGAGCTGTGGCTATCTGGCTCTCCGACGGAGGAAACACATGGCTGCCTGGCCTTCGGCCTACCAACAGGAGAGCCCAAAGACCATCATGAGGCATGAGGGTGCTCAGAAGGCACAGATGACGCTTTCGGTACACAGTGATTTTCCTCGGAAAACGGTGCAGTCGCGAGCGTCCTCAGATACGTCAAAGGCACACCAGCACTACGGCACTTCAGTGGTGAAAGCCTCGGGTCTACTTGCGACCACCAAGTTTGCTGATGGAAACACTGCCCCTTACTTTGAGTATGCCGCTCAGCCGACATTCGCCTTAGCTGAAGTGGTCTGCTGCAAGACCTCCTGGCAAGGAGTGGCAGGCACACTGTTTCTTTGGAGCAAACTCACGCTTCCTCCCAAGGAGTTCCTGCGGGGTGCCCAAGATGGGTGCCCGCCCACCCCCGCCCCCGTGCTTTACCTTCAGTTTTCTGGCCCCAAGCCTCCTGTTCCAAAGGGACCACTAATGCTTCAGCCCTCAGGATCCAGTTTCTACGTGCAAACCCAGCCTGTGGAGCAGCACCTTCTGCTCAGCTCCAAGAGAGCCACGCGACACACCAGGCGCTCCTGTGAGGAGCCTTTTGTAAGCAGAGGTTCTGCGCAGGGTGACGTGCCTGGCCACGACAGCGCTTCAGTCAGGCGTGGTCGACGTTGGAACTTTCAATCTCCCAGCAGTGCTTCGGGAAAGGTGTCCATCATTTCGGGCTGGTTGTAAAGTCACCTTTCTGCTGGAGGTGAAGGGTCGTCAGCTTTGAGTTCGTAGAATCCCTGTTACTCGCCGGGTATGATTCAGTGCAGCTAATAGCTAAGCCGGGAGTCTGACAGGCATTGCACGTGACACCGGCCCCCACTCTGTTACCAAGACTGCTTTCCAGAGTTGGAGGTCTGGCTCTCCGCCGGAGCAAGCCGTGTGTCGCCCTGCCCTCTGCATGCACAGAGTGGAGGCCAACCACCCGTGGGGCTGCAGGTTACTCAGAAGCCGCAGTTGACACTTTGGCTACAACGTGTTCTTCCTTGACCTGGGTCCAGGCGTGAGCGAGCCTGCAGTCCTGAGAGGCCTACCGGTGTTAAAGCAGTACCTTCACTAAGGCTTCTCAGAAAGATCTGCACTGCAACACTTCTCACGGCACACGCGGACCTTCCTTTGGCGGCATGGGGGCAGGTTTCCTAACCACTAGCCAAGAAGGCTTTGGGATGAGCTCCTAGTGAGGAACTGCACACACCCCCTCGTTCTTTCGAGAAAACTCACTCTTCCTCACTTTGCCTCCCAGGGAACTCCTACGGTGAGGACAAGACGGGCAGCAGGCCTTGTTGTCAGGCAGCTCCGAGCACGCAGCTCCCCGGCTTGCCAACGGGACGGATTTCGCTTTTCTCGTCCCGCCCCCTCTTCACGGTTGCCACGCAGCTCATGTAGCTGAAGTTCCCGGGCGGCCAAAGGAGACCCATGTCACGTACTGTACCCCTTCGCTGAAAGCACTTTGGAAAGCCAGTGTTCCTCCGGACGTGAACTGCGCGAGCCAGTGAACGCCTTCGTTTCGCCTAAGCTCATGGGACATCTTGCAAAGGCCTAGCAGTCTTCGGAGGACGACTGCCTCTTTCTCCCTCGAGAGGTGAAGTCCAGGTGCTGCTTCAGGGAGCAAGAGGTCAAGTATGAATTCCGAGAGCTCGTGTAAGCAGGGTGTTTTTCCAAAAGCAGCTCAGGGTTACAAAAGGAGGCCCCCTTGCATTGGCCAGAGGCCCCGTTATAAACGTGCTCTTCCGGCTTCCTCTAAGCTCTCCAAATCGAGCTCTCCGATGGAGGAGAAACGTTGTTGCCCAGCCTCCTGCATACAAAACACTAGAGTCCCAAGACCCTTGTGGCTGGGTGTTGCTCAGCAGGCACAGATGCCACTTCTGCTCCACAGTGACCTTCCTCGGAATACGGTGCAGACGCTCGCATCCTCATCCTTTCAGAGTCTTGAAAGGCACACCGGCCTTTACAGCAGTTCAGTCGGGAAGGCCTCGTTGAAACTGCCGACTGCGACTGTGCTGGTGGAAGGAAACACTGCACCTTACCTTGAGTCTGGCGCTCGGCTGACTTACGCCCTAGATAACCTCCTCTGCTGGAGGTACTCCGAGCAAGCAATTGCCAGCATTCTGTTTCCTTGGGCCAAGTCTCCGTTCCTCCCCGGGTATTCCCGCAGGGTTGAGAAGGTTGACGACCGCAGGGCGTTCCATTAAGCACTCATCGTCGAAAACACGGACCTTCCTTGCAACACGCGGGCAAGTTTCCTTACCACTGGCCAAGAAGGCTTTGGGATGAGAACCTAGCAAGGAAGTGCACGCACTCCGGTTCGTTCAAGAAAATTCACTCTGCCTCCGGTTGCCTCTCAGGGTAATCCAGGGGTGAATAGAAGACGGGCAACAGGACTGTTTCTCCGGCAGCTCTGAGGACGCAGCTCTCCGGTTTGTCACTGGGGCCAACTGTGCCGTTCCCGTCCCCCTCCACTTTCACGGTTGACACCTAGCTCGTGTACCTGACGTTCAGAAGCAGGCCACGTAGACACATGCCACACACATGGGCCCTTCCATGACAACACTTTGGCAAGCAGGAGTCCTCCTGAGGTGAACGGCGTTGAGCCAGTGAACGCCTTCGTGTCGCCTACCTGACTGTGGAGCTTGCCAAGGCCTGACCGTCTTCAAAGGCTGAGAGCACATGTCTCCAGCTGGATCTGAAGTCGACGTGCTGCTTGCGAGGGGAAGACGTCAGCGATGAATTCTGAGAACCCTTGCCATGGCGGTGTCTGTTCCAGTGCAGCTCAGGTTGACCAACTGGGGTCCCCTTGCATTGCACAGCAGACCAGGGAGAAAACTCTTCCTGAGGATTCTTCTGAGCTGTGGCTATCTGGCTCTCCGACGGAGGAAACACATGGCTGCCTGGCCTTCGGCCTACCAACAGGAGAGCCCAAAGACCATCATGAGGCATGAGGGTGCTCAGAAGGCACAGATGACGCTTTCGGTACACAGTGATTTTCCTCGGAAAACGGTGCAGTCGCGAGCGTCCTCAGATACGTCAAAGGCACACCAGCACTACGGCACTTCAGTGGTGAAAGCCTCGGGTCTACTTGCGACCACCAAGTTTGCTGATGGAAACACTGCCCCTTACTTTGAGTATGCCGCTCAGCCGACATTCGCCTTAGCTGAAGTGGTCTGCTGCAAGACCTCCTGGCAAGGAGTGGCAGGCACACTGTTTCTTTGGAGCAAACTCACGCTTCCTCCCAAGGAGTTCCTGCGGGGTGCCCAAGATGGGTGCCCGCCCACCCCCGCCCCCGTGCTTTACCTTCAGTTTTCTGGCCCCAAGCCTCCTGTTCCAAAGGGACCACTAATGCTTCAGCCCTCAGGATCCAGTTTCTACGTGCAAACCCAGCCTGTGGAGCAGCACCTTCTGCTCAGCTCCAAGAGAGCCACGCGACACACCAGGCGCTCCTGTGAGGAGCCTTTTGTAAGCAGAGGTTCTGCGCAGGGTGACGTGCCTGGCCACGACAGCGCTTCAGTCAGGCGTGGTCGACGTTGGAACTTTCAATCTCCCAGCAGTGCTTCGGGAAAGGTGTCCATCATTTCGGGCTGGTTGTAAAGTCACCTTTCTGCTGGAGGTGAAGGGTCGTCAGCTTTGAGTTCGTAGAATCCCTGTTACTCGCCGGGTATGATTCAGTGCAGCTAATAGCTAAGCCGGGAGTCTGACAGGCATTGCACGTGACACCGGCCCCCACTCTGTTACCAAGACTGCTTTCCAGAGTTGGAGGTCTGGCTCTCCGCCGGAGCAAGCCGTGTGTCGCCCTGCCCTCTGCATGCACAGAGTGGAGGCCAACCACCCGTGGGGCTGCAGGTTACTCAGAAGCCGCAGTTGACACTTTGGCTACAACGTGTTCTTCCTTGACCTGGGTCCAGGCGTGAGCGAGCCTGCAGTCCTGAGAGGCCTACCGGTGTTAAAGCAGTACCTTCACTAAGGCTTCTCAGAAAGATCTGCACTGCAACACTTCTCACGGCACACGCGGACCTTCCTTTGGCGGCATGGGGGCAGGTTTCCTAACCACTAGCCAAGAAGGCTTTGGGATGAGCTCCTAGTGAGGAACTGCACACACCCCCCCTCGTTCTTTCGAGAAAACTCACTCTTCCTCACTTTGCCTCCCAGGGAACTCCTACGGTGAGGACAAGACGGGCAGCAGGCCTTGTTGTCAGGCAGCTCCGAGCACGCAGCTCCCCGGCTTGCCAACGGGACGGATTTCGCTTTTCTCGTCCCGCCCCCTCTTCACGGTTGCCACGCAGCTCATGTAGCTGAAGTTCCCGGTCGGCCAAAGGAGACCCATGTCACACACTCTACCCCTTCGCTGAAAGCACTTTGGAAAGCCAGTGTTCCTCCGGACGTGAACTGCGCGAGCCAGTGAACGCCTTCGTTTCGCCTAAGCGCATGGGACATCTTGCAAAGGCCTAGCAGTCTTCGGAGGACGACTGCCTCTTTCTCCCTCGAGAGGTGAAGTCCAGGTGCTGCTTCAGGGAGCAAGAGGTCAAGTATGAATTCCGAGAGCTCGTGTAAGCAGGGTGTTTTTCCAAAAGCAGCTCAGGGTTACAAAAGGAGGCCCCCTTGCATTGGCCAGAGGCCCCGTTATAAACGTGCTCTTCCGGCTTCCTCTAAGCTCTCCAAATCGAGCTCTCCGATGGAGGAGAAACGTTGTTGCCCAGCCTCCTGCATACAAAACACTAGAGTCCCAAGACCCTTGTGGCTGGGTGTTGCTCAGCAGGCACAGATGCCACTTCTGCTCCACAGTGACCTTCCTCGGAATACGGTGCAGACGCTCGCATCCTCATCCTTTCAGAGTCTTGAAAGGCACACCAGCCTTTACAGCAGTTCAGTCGGGAAGGCCTCGTTGAAACTGCTGACTGCGACTGTGCTGGTGGAAGGAAACACTGCACCTTACCTTGAGTCTGGCGCTCGGCTGACTTACGCCCTAGATAACCTCCTCTGCTGGAGGTACTCCGAGCAAGCAATTGCCAGCATTCTGTTTCCTTGGGCCAAGTCTCCGTTCCTCCCCGGGTATTCCCGCAAGGTTGAGAAGGTTGGTGACCGCAGGGCGTTCCATTAAGCACTCATCGTCGAAAACACGGACCTTCCTTGCAACACGCGGGCAAGTTTCCTTACCACTGGCCAAGAAGGCTTTGGGATGAGAACCTAGCAAGGAAGTGCACGCACTCCGGTTCGTTCAAGAAAATTCACTCTGCCTCCGGTTGCCTCTCAGGGTAATCCAGGGGTGAATAGAAGACGGGCAACAGGACTGTTTCTCCGGCAGCTCTGAGGACGCAGCTCTCCGGTTTGTCACTGGGGCCAACTGTGCCGTTCCCGTCCCCCTCCACTTTCACGGTTGACACCTAGCTCGTGTACCTGACGTTCAGAAGCAGGCCACGTAGACACATGCCACACACATGGGCCCTTCCATGACAACACTTTGGCAAGCAGGAGTCCTCCTGAGGTGAACGGCGTTGAGCCAGTGAACGCCTTCGTGTCGCCTACCTGACCGTGGAGCTTGCCAAGGCCTGACCGTCTTCAAAGGCTGAGAGCACATGTCTCCAGCTGGATCTGAAGTCGACGTGCTGCTTGCGAGGGGAAGACGTCAGCGATGAATTCTGAGAACCCTTGCCATGGCGGTGTCTGTTCCAGTGCAGCTCAGGTTGACCAACTGGGGTCCCCTTGCATTGCACAGCAGACCAGGGAGAAATCTCTTCCTGAGGATTCTTCTGAGCTGTGGCTATCTGGCTCTCCGACGGAGGAAACACATGGCTGCCTGGCCTTCGGCCTACCAACAGGAGAGCCCAAAGACCATCATGAGGCATGAGGGTGCTCAGAAGGCACAGATGACGCTTTCGGTACACAGTGATTTTCCTCGGAAAACGGTGCAGTCGCGAGCGTCCTCAGATACGTCAAAGGCACACCAGCACTACGGCACTTCAGTGGTGAAAGCCTCGGGTCTACTTGCGACCACCAAGTTTGCTGATGGAAACACTGCCCCTTACTTTGAGTATGCCGCTCAGCCGACATTCGCCTTAGCTGAAGTGGTCTGCTGCAAGACCTCCTGGCAAGGAGTGGCAGGCACACTGTTTCTTTGGAGCAAACTCACGCTTCCTCCCAAGGAGTTCCTGCGGGGTGCCCAAGATGGGTGCCCGCCCACCCCCGCCCCCGTGCTTTACCTTCAGTTTTCTGGCCCCAAGCCTCCTGTTCCAAAGGGACCACTAATGCTTCAGCCCTCAGGATCCAGTTTCTACGTGCAAACCCAGCCTGTGGAGCAGCACCTTCTGCTCAGCTCCAAGAGAGCCACGCGACACACCAGGCGCTCCTGTGAGGAGCCTTTTGTAAGCAGAGGTTCTGCGCAGGGTGACGTGCCTGGCCACGACAGCGCTTCAGTCAGGCGTGGTCGACGTTGGAACTTTCAATCTCCCAGCAGTGCTTCGGGAAAGGTGTCCATCATTTCGGGCTGGTTGTAAAGTCACCTTTCTGCTGGAGGTGAAGGGTCGTCAGCTTTGAGTTCGTAGAATCCCTGTTACTCGCCGGGTATGATTCAGTGCAGCTAATAGCTAAGCCGGGAGTCTGACAGGCATTGCACGTGACACCGGCCCCCACTCTGTTACCAAGACTGCTTTCCAGAGTTGGAGGTCTGGCTCTCCGCCGGAGCAAGCCGTGTGTCGCCCTGCCCTCTGCATGCACAGAGTGGAGGCCAACCACCCGTGGGGCTGCAGGTTACTCAGAAGCCGCAGTTGACACTTTGGCTACAACGTGTTCTTCCTTGACCTGGGTCCAGGCGTGAGCGAGCCTGCAGTCCTGAGAGGCCTACCGGTGTTAAAGCAGTACCTTCACTAAGGCTTCTCAGAAAGATCTGCACTGCAACACTTCTCACGGCACACGCGGACCTTCCTTTGGCGGCATGGGGGCAGGTTTCCTAACCACTAGCCAAGAAGGCTTTGGGATGAGCTCCTAGTGAGGAACTGCACACACCCCCTCGTTCTTTCGAGAAAACTCACTCTTCCTCACTTTGCCTCCCAGGGAACTCCTACGGTGAGGACAAGACGGGCAGCAGGCCTTGTTGTCAGGCAGCTCCGAGCACGCAGCTCCCCGGCTTGCCAACGGGACGGATTTCGCTTTTCTCGTCCCGCCCCCTCTTCACGGTTGCCACGCAGCTCATGTAGCTGAAGTTCCCGGGCGGCCAAAGGAGACCCATGTCACGTACTGTACCCCTTCGCTGAAAGCACTTTGGAAAGCCAGTGTTCCTCCGGACGTGAACTGCGCGAGCCAGTGAACGCCTTCGTTTCGCCTAAGCTCATGGGACATCTTGCAAAGGCCTAGCAGTCTTCGGAGGACGACTGCCTCTTTCTCCCTCGAGAGGTGAAGTCCAGGTGCTGCTTCAGGGAGCAAGAGGTCAAGTATGAATTCCGAGAGCTCGTGTAAGCAGGGTGTTTTTCCAAAAGCAGCTCAGGGTTACAAAAGGAGGCCCCCTTGCATTGGCCAGAGGCCCCGTTATAAACGTGCTCTTCCGGCTTCCTCTAAGCTCTCCAAATCGAGCTCTCCGATGGAGGAGAAACGTTGTTGCCCAGCCTCCTGCATACAAAACACTAGAGTCCCAAGACCCTTGTGGCTGGGTGTTGCTCAGCAGGCACAGATGCCACTTCTGCTCCACAGTGACCTTCCTCGGAATACGGTGCAGACGCTCGCATCCTCATCCTTTCAGAGTCTTGAAAGGCACACCGGCCTTTACAGCAGTTCAGTCGGGAAGGCCTCGTTGAAACTGCCGACTGCGACTGTGCTGGTGGAAGGAAACACTGCACCTTACCTTGAGTCTGGCGCTCGGCTGACTTACGCCCTAGATAACCTCCTCTGCTGGAGGTACTCCGAGCAAGCAATTGCCAGCATTCTGTTTCCTTGGGCCAAGTCTCCGTTCCTCCCCGGGTATTCCCGCAGGGTTGAGAAGGTTGGCGACCGCAGGGCGTTCCATTAAGCACTCATCGTCGAAAACACGGACCTTCCTTGCAACACGCGGGCAAGTTTCCTTACCACTGGCCAAGAAGGCTTTGGGATGAGAACCTAGCAAGGAAGTGCACGCACTCCGGTTCGTTCAAGAAAATTCACTCTGCCTCCGGTTGCCTCTCAGGGTAATCCAGGGGTGAATAGAAGACGGGCAACAGGACTGTTTCTCCGGCAGCTCTGAGGACGCAGCTCTCCGGTTTGTCACTGGGGCCAACTGTGCCGTTCCCGTCCCCCTCCACTTTCACGGTTGACACCTAGCTCGTGTACCTGACGTTCAGAAGCAGGCCACGTAGACACATGCCACACACATGGGCCCTTCCATGACAACACTTTGGCAAGCAGGAGTCCTCCTGAGGTGAACGGCGTTGAGCCAGTGAACGCCTTCGTGTCGCCTACCTGACTGTGGAGCTTGCCAAGGCCTGACCGTCTTCAAAGGCTGAGAGCACATGTCTCCAGCTGGATCTGAAGTCGACGTGCTGCTTGCGAGGGGAAGACGTCAGCGATGAATTCTGAGAACCCTTGCCATGGCGGTGTCTGTTCCAGTGCAGCTCAGGTTGACCAACTGGGGTCCCCTTGCATTGCACAGCAGACCAGGGAGAAAACTCTTCCTGAGGATTCTTCTGAGCTGTGGCTATCTGGCTCTCCGACGGAGGAAACACATGGCTGCCTGGCCTTCGGCCTACCAACAGGAGAGCCCAAAGACCATCATGAGGCATGAGGGTGCTCAGAAGGCACAGATGACGCTTTCGGTACACAGTGATTTTCCTCGGAAAACGGTGCAGTCGCGAGCGTCCTCAGATACGTCAAAGGCACACCAGCACTACGGCACTTCAGTGGTGAAAGCCTCGGGTCTACTTGCGACCACCAAGTTTGCTGATGGAAACACTGCCCCTTACTTTGAGTATGCCGCTCAGCCGACATTCGCCTTAGCTGAAGTGGTCTGCTGCAAGACCTCCTGGCAAGGAGTGGCAGGCACACTGTTTCTTTGGAGCAAACTCACGCTTCCTCCCAAGGAGTTCCTGCGGGGTGCCCAAGATGGGTGCCCGCCCACCCCCGCCCCCGTGCTTTACCTTCAGTTTTCTGGCCCCAAGCCTCCTGTTCCAAAGGGACCACTAATGCTTCAGCCCTCAGGATCCAGTTTCTACGTGCAAACCCAGCCTGTGGAGCAGCACCTTCTGCTCAGCTCCAAGAGAGCCACGCGACACACCAGGCGCTCCTGTGAGGAGCCTTTTGTAAGCAGAGGTTCTGCGCAGGGTGACGTGCCTGGCCAAGACAGCGCTTCAGTCAGGCGTGGTCGACGTTGGAACTTTCAATCTCCCAGCAGTGCTTCGGGAAAGGTGTCCATCATTTCGGGCTGGTTGTAAAGTCACCTTTCTGCTGGAGGTGAAGGGTCGTCAGCTTTGAGTTCGTAGAATCCCTGTTACTCGCCGGGTATGATTCAGTGCAGCTAATAGCTAAGCCGGGAGTCTGACAGGCATTGCACGTGACACCGGCCCCCACTCTGTTACCAAGACTGCTTTCCAGAGTTGGAGGTCTGGCTCTCCGCCGGAGCAAGCCGTGTGTCGCCCTGCCCTCTGCATGCACAGAGTGGAGGCCAACCACCCGTGGGGCTGCAGGTTACTCAGAAGCCGCAGTTGACACTTTGGCTACAACGTGTTCTTCCTTGACCTGGGTCCAGGCGTGAGCGAGCCTGCAGTCCTGAGAGGCCTACCGGTGTTAAAGCAGTACCTTCACTAAGGCTTCTCAGAAAGATCTGCACTGCAACACTTCTCACGGCACACGCGGACCTTCCTTTGGCGGCATGGGGGCAGGTTTCCTAACCACTAGCCAAGAAGGCTTTGGGATGAGCTCCTAGTGAGGAACTGCACACACCCCCTCGTTCTTTCGAGAAAACTCACTCTTCCTCACTTTGCCTCCCAGGGAACTCCTACGGTGAGGACAAGACGGGCAGCAGGCCTTGTTGTCAGGCAGCTCCGAGCACGCAGCTCCCCGGCTTGCCAACGGGACGGATTTCGCTTTTCTCGTCCCGCCCCCTCTTCACGGTTGCCACGCAGCTCATGTAGCTGAAGTTCCCGGGCGGCCAAAGGAGACCCATGTCACGTACTGTACCCCTTCGCTGAAAGCACTTTGGAAAGCCAGTGTTCCTCCGGACGTGAACTGCGCGAGCCAGTGAACGCCTTCGTTTCGCCTAAGCTCATGGGACATCTTGCAAAGGCCTAGCAGTCTTTGGAGGACGACTGCCTCTTTCTCCCTCGAGAGGTGAAGTCCAGGTGCTGCTTCAGGGAGCAAGAGGTCAAGTATGAATTCCGAGAGCTCGTGTAAGCAGGGTGTTTTTCCAAAAGCAGCTCAGGGTTACAAAAGGAGGCCCCCTTGCATTGGCCAGAGGCCCCGTTATAAACGTGCTCTTCCGGCTTCCTCTAAGCTCTCCAAATCGAGCTCTCCGATGGAGGAGAAACGTTGTTGCCCAGCCTCCTGCATACAAAACACTAGAGTCCCAAGACCCTTGTGGCTGGGTGTTGCTCAGCAGGCACAGATGCCACTTCTGCTCCACAGTGACCTTCCTCGGAATACGGTGCAGACGCTCGCATCCTCATCCTTTCAGAGTCTTGAAAGGCACACCGGCCTTTACAGCAGTTCAGTCGGGAAGGCCTCGTTGAAACTGCCGACTGCGACTGTGCTGGTGGAAGGAAACACTGCACCTTACCTTGAGTCTGGCGCTCGGCTGACTTACGCCCTAGATAACCTCCTCTGCTGGAGGTACTCCGAGCAAGCAATTGCCAGCATTCTGTTTCCTTGGGCCAAGTCTCCGTTCCTCCCCGGGTATTCCCGCAGGGTTGAGAAGGTTGGCGACCGCAGGGCGTTCCATTAAGCACTCATCGTCGAAAACACGGACCTTCCTTGCAACACGCGGGCAAGTTTCCTTACCACTGGCCAAGAAGGCTTTGGGATGAGAACCTAGCAAGGAAGTGCACGCACTCCGGTTCGTTCAAGAAAATTCACTCTGCCTCCGGTTGCCTCTCAGGGTAATCCAGGGGTGAATAGAAGACGGGCAACAGGACTGTTTCTCCGGCAGCTCTGAGGACGCAGCTCTCCGGTTTGTCACTGGGGCCAACTGTGCCGTTCCCGTCCCCCTCCACTTTCACGGTTGACACCTAGCTCGTGTACCTGACGTTCAGAAGCAGGCCACGTAGACACATGCCACACACATGGGCCCTTCCATGACAACACTTTGGCAAGCAGGAGTCCTCCTGAGGTGAACGGCGTTGAGCCAGTGAACGCCTTCGTGTCGCCTACCTGACTGTGGAGCTTGCCAAGGCCTGACCGTCTTCAAAGGCTGAGAGCACATGTCTCCAGCTGGATCTGAAGTCGACGTGCTGCTTGCGAGGGGAAGACGTCAGCGATGAATTCTGAGAACCCTTGCCATGGCGGTGTCTGTTCCAGTGCAGCTCAGGTTGACCAACTGGGGTCCCCTTGCATTGCACAGCAGACCAGGGAGAAAACTCTTCCTGAGGATTCTTCTGAGCTGTGGCTATCTGGCTCTCCGACGGAGGAAACACATGGCTGCCTGGCCTTCGGCCTACCAACAGGAGAGCCCAAAGACCATCATGAGGCATGAGGGTGCTCAGAAGGCACAGATGACGCTTTCGGTACACAGTGATTTTCCTCGGAAAACGGTGCAGTCGCGAGCGTCCTCAGATACGTCAAAGGCACACCAGCACTACGGCACTTCAGTGGTGAAAGCCTCGGGTCTACTTGCGACCACCAAGTTTGCTGATGGAAACACTGCCCCTTACTTTGAGTATGCCGCTCAGCCGACATTCGCCTTAGCTGAAGTGGTCTGCTGCAAGACCTCCTGGCAAGGAGTGGCAGGCACACTGTTTCTTTGGAGCAAACTCACGCTTCCTCCCAAGGAGTTCCTGCGGGGTGCCCAAGATGGGTGCCCGCCCACCCCCGCCCCCGTGCTTTACCTTCAGTTTTCTGGCCCCAAGCCTCCTGTTCCAAAGGGACCACTAATGCTTCAGCCCTCAGGATCCAGTTTCTACGTGCAAACCCAGCCTGTGGAGCAGCACCTTCTGCTCAGCTCCAAGAGAGCCACGCGACACACCAGGCGCTCCTGTGAGGAGCCTTTTGTAAGCAGAGGTTCTGCGCAGGGTGACGTGCCTGGCCAAGACAGCGCTTCAGTCAGGCGTGGTCGACGTTGGAACTTTCAATCTCCCAGCAGTGCTTCGGGAAAGGTGTCCATCATTTCGGGCTGGTTGTAAAGTCACCTTTCTGCTGGAGGTGAAGGGTCGTCAGCTTTGAGTTCGTAGAATCCCTGTTACTCGCCGGGTATGATTCAGTGCAGCTAATAGCTAAGCCGGGAGTCTGACAGGCATTGCACGTGACACCGGCCCCCACTCTGTTACCAAGACTGCTTTCCAGAGTTGGAGGTCTGGCTCTCCGCCGGAGCAAGCCGTGTGTCGCCCTGCCCTCTGCATGCACAGAGTGGAGGCCAACCACCCGTGGGGCTGCAGGTTACTCAGAAGCCGCAGTTGACACTTTGGCTACAACGTGTTCTTCCTTGACCTGGGTCCAGGCGTGAGCGAGCCTGCAGTCCTGAGAGGCCTACCGGTGTTAAAGCAGTACCTTCACTAAGGCTTCTCAGAAAGATCTGCACTGCAACACTTCTCACGGCACACGCGGACCTTCCTTTGGCGGCATGGGGGCAGGTTTCCTAACCACTAGCCAAGAAGGCTTTGGGATGAGCTCCTAGTGAGGAACTGCACACACCCCCCCTCGTTCTTTCGAGAAAACTCACTCTTCCTCACTTTGCCTCCCAGGGAACTCCTACGGTGAGGACAAGACGGGCAGCAGGCCTTGTTGTCAGGCAGCTCCGAGCACGCAGCTCCCCGGCTTGCCAACGGGACGGATTTCGCTTTTCTCGTCCCGCCCCCTCTTCACGGTTGCCACGCAGCTCATGTAGCTGAAGTTCCCGGTCGGCCAAAGGAGACCCATGTCACACACTCTACCCCTTCGCTGAAAGCACTTTGGAAAGCCAGTGTTCCTCCGGACGTGAACTGCGCGAGCCAGTGAACGCCTTCGTTTCGCCTAAGCTCATGGGACATCTTGCAAAGGCCTAGCAGTCTTCGGAGGACGACTGCCTCTTTCTCCCTCGAGAGGTGAAGTCCAGGTGCTGCTTCAGGGAGCAAGAGGTCAAGTATGAATTCCGAGAGCTCGTGTAAGCAGGGTGTTTTTCCAAAAGCAGCTCAGGGTTACAAAAGGAGGCCCCCTTGCATTGGCCAGAGGCCCCGTTATAAACGTGCTCTTCCGGCTTCCTCTAAGCTCTCCAAATCGAGCTCTCCGATGGAGGAGAAACGTTGTTGCCCAGCCTCCTGCATACAAAACACTAGAGTCCCAAGACCCTTGTGGCTGGGTGTTGCTCAGCAGGCACAGATGCCACTTCTGCTCCACAGTGACCTTCCTCGGAATACGGTGCAGACGCTCGCATCCTCATCCTTTCAGAGTCTTGAAAGGCACACCAGCCTTTACAGCAGTTCAGTCGGGAAGGCCTCGTTGAAACTGCTGACTGCGACTGTGCTGGTGGAAGGAAACACTGCACCTTACCTTGAGTCTGGCGCTCGGCTGACTTACGCCCTAGATAACCTCCTCTGCTGGAGGTACTCCGAGCAAGCAATTGCCAGCATTCTGTTTCCTTGGGCCAAGTCTCCGTTCCTCCCCGGGTATTCCCGCAGGGTTGAGAAGGTTGGCGACCGCAGGGCGTTCCATTAAGCACTCATCGTCGAAAACACGGACCTTCCTTGCAACACGCGGGCAAGTTTCCTTACCACTGGCCAAGAAGGCTTTGGGATGAGAACCTAGCAAGGAAGTGCACGCACTCCGGTTCGTTCAAGAAAATTCACTCTGCCTCCGGTTGCCTCTCAGGGTAATCCAGGGGTGAATAGAAGACGGGCAACAGGACTGTTTCTCCGGCAGCTCTGAGGACGCAGCTCTCCGGTTTGTCACTGGGGCCAACTGTGCCGTTCCCGTCCCCCTCCACTTTCACGGTTGACACCTAGCTCGTGTACCTGACGTTCAGAAGCAGGCCACGTAGACACATGCCACACACATGGGCCCTTCCATGACAACACTTTGACAAGCAGGAGTCCTCCTGAGGTGAACGGCGTTGAGCCAGTGAACGCCTTCGTGTCGCCTACCTGACCGTGGAGCTTGCCAAGGCCTGACCGTCTTCAAAGGCTGAGAGCACATGTCTCCAGCTGGATCTGAAGTCGACGTGCTGCTTGCGAGGGGAAGACGTCAGCGATGAATTCTGAGAACCCTTGCCATGGCGGTGTCTGTTCCAGTGCAGCTCAGGTTGACCAACTGGGGTCCCCTTGCATTGCACAGCAGACCAGGGAGAAAACTCTTCCTGAGGATTCTTCTGAGCTGTGGCTATCTGGCTCTCCGACGGAGGAAACACATGGCTGCCTGGCCTTCGGCCTACCAACAGGAGAGCCCAAAGACCATCATGAGGCATGAGGGTGCTCAGAAGGCACAGATGACGCTTTCGGTACACAGTGATTTTCCTCGGAAAACGGTGCAGTCGCGAGCGTCCTCAGATACGTCAAAGGCACACCAGCACTACGGCACTTCAGTGGTGAAAGCCTCGGGTCTACTTGCGACCACCAAGTTTGCTGATGGAAACACTGCCCCTTACTTTGAGTATGCCGCTCAGCCGACATTCGCCTTAGCTGAAGTGGTCTGCTGCAAGACCTCCTGGCAAGGAGTGGCAGGCACACTGTTTCTTTGGAGCAAACTCACGCTTCCTCCCAAGGAGTTCCTGCGGGGTGCCCAAGATGGGTGCCCGCCCACCCCCGCCCCCGTGCTTTACCTTCAGTTTTCTGGCCCCAAGCCTCCTGTTCCAAAGGGACCACTAATGCTTCAGCCCTCAGGATCCAGTTTCTACGTGCAAACCCAGCCTGTGGAGCAGCACCTTCTGCTCAGCTCCAAGAGAGCCACGCGACACACCAGGCGCTCCTGTGAGGAGCCTTTTGTAAGCAGAGGTTCTGCGCAGGGTGACGTGCCTGGCCACGACAGCGCTTCAGTCAGGCGTGGTCGACGTTGGAACTTTCAATCTCCCAGCAGTGCTTCGGGAAAGGTGTCCATCATTTCGGGCTGGTTGTAAAGTCACCTTTCTGCTGGAGGTGAAGGGTCGTCAGCTTTGAGTTCGTAGAATCCCTGTTACTCGCCGGGTATGATTCAGTGCAGCTAATAGCTAAGCCGGGAGTCTGACAGGCATTGCACGTGACACCGGCCCCCACTCTGTTACCAAGACTGCTTTCCAGAGTTGGAGGTCTGGCTCTCCGCCGGAGCAAGCCGTGTGTCGCCCTGCCCTCTGCATGCACAGAGTGGAGGCCAACCACCCGTGGGGCTGCAGGTTACTCAGAAGCCGCAGTTGACACTTTGGCTACAACGTGTTCTTCCTTGACCTGGGTCCAGGCGTGAGCGAGCCTGCAGTCCTGAGAGGCCTACCGGTGTTAAAGCAGTACCTTCACTAAGGCTTCTCAGAAAGATCTGCACTGCAACACTTCTCACGGCACACGCGGACCTTCCTTTGGCGGCATGGGGGCAGGTTTCCTAACCACTAGCCAAGAAGGCTTTGGGATGAGCTCCTAGTGAGGAACTGCACACACCCCCTCGTTCTTTCGAGAAAACTCACTCTTCCTCACTTTGCCTCCCAGGGAACTCCTACGGTGAGGACAAGACGGGCAGCAGGCCTTGTTGTCAGGCAGCTCCGAGCACGCAGCTCCCTGGCTTGCCAACGGGACGGATTTCGCTTTTCTCGTCCCGCCCCCTCTTCACGGTTGCCACGCAGCTCATGTAGCTGAAGTTCCCGGGCGGCCAAAGGAGACCCATGTCACGTACTGTACCCCTTCGCTGAAAGCACTTTGGAAAGCCAGTGTTCCTCCGGACGTGAACTGCGCGAGCCAGTGAACGCCTTCGTTTCGCCTAAGCTCATGGGACATCTTGCAAAGGCCTAGCAGTCTTCGGAGGACGACTGCCTCTTTCTCCCTCGAGAGGTGAAGTCCAGGTGCTGCTTCAGGGAGCAAGAGGTCAAGTATGAATTCCGAGAGCTCGTGTAAGCAGGGTGTTTTTCCAAAAGCAGCTCAGGGTTACAAAAGGAGGCCCCCTTGCATTGGCCAGAGGCCCCGTTATAAACGTGCTCTTCCGGCTTCCTCTAAGCTCTCCAAATCGAGCTCTCCGATGGAGGAGAAACGTTGTTGCCCAGCCTCCTGCATACAAAACACTAGAGTCCCAAGACCCTTGTGGCTGGGTGTTGCTCAGCAGGCACAGATGCCACTTCTGCTCCACAGTGACCTTCCTCGGAATACGGTGCAGACGCTCGCATCCTCATCCTTTCAGAGTCTTGAAAGGCACACCGGCCTTTACAGCAGTTCAGTCGGGAAGGCCTCGTTGAAACTGCCGACTGCGACTGTGCTGGTGGAAGGAAACACTGCACCTTACCTTGAGTCTGGCGCTCGGCTGACTTACGCCCTAGATAACCTCCTCTGCTGGAGGTACTCCGAGCAAGCACTTGCCAGCATTCTGTTTCCTTGGGCCAAGTCTCCGTTCCTCCCCGGGTATTCCCGCAGGGTTGAGAAGGTTGACGACCGCAGGGCGTTCCATTAAGCACTCATCGTCGAAAACACGGACCTTCCTTGCAACACGCGGGCAAGTTTCCTTACCACTGGCCAAGAAGGCTTTGGGATGAGAACCTAGCAAGGAAGTGCACGCACTCCGGTTCGTTCAAGAAAATTCACTCTGCCTCCGGTTGCCTCTCAGGGTAATCCAGGGGTGAATAGAAGACGGGCAACAGGACTGTTTCTCCGGCAGCTCTGAGGACGCAGCTCTCCGGTTTGTCACTGGGGCCAACTGTGCCGTTCCCGTCCCCCTCCACTTTCACGGTTGACACCTAGCTCGTGTACCTGACTTTCAGAAGCAGGCCACGTAGACACATGCCACACACATGGGCCCTTCCATGACAACACTTTGGCAAGCAGGAGTCCTCCTGAGGTGAACGGCGTTGAGCCAGTGAACGCCTTCGTGTCGCCTACCTGACCGTGGAGCTTGCCAAGGCCTGACCGTCTTCAAAGGCTGAGAGCACATGTCTCCAGCTGGATCTGAAGTCGACGTGCTGCTTGCGAGGGGAAGACGTCAGCGATGAATTCTGAGAACCCTTGCCATGGCGGTGTCTGTTCCAGTGCAGCTCAGGTTGACCAACTGGGGTCCCCTTGCATTGCACAGCAGACCAGGGAGAAAACTCTTCCTGAGGATTCTTCTGAGCTGTGGCTATCTGGCTCTCCGACGGAGGAAACACATGGCTGCCTGGCCTTCGGCCTACCAACAGGAGAGCCCAAAGACCATCATGAGGCATGAGGGTGCTCAGAAGGCACAGATGACGCTTTCGGTACACAGTGATTTTCCTCGGAAAACGGTGCAGTCGCGAGCGTCCTCAGATACGTCAAAGGCACACCAGCACTACGGCACTTCAGTGGTGAAAGCCTCGGGTCTACTTGCGACCACCAAGTTTGCTGATGGAAACACTGCCCCTTACTTTGAGTATGCCGCTCAGCCGACATTCGCCTTAGCTGAAGTGGTCTGCTGCAAGACCTCCTGGCAAGGAGTGGCAGGCACACTGTTTCTTTGGAGCAAACTCACGCTTCCTCCCAAGGAGTTCCTGCGGGGTGCCCAAGATGGGTGCCCGCCCACCCCCGCCCCCGTGCTTTACCTTCAGTTTTCTGGCCCCAAGCCTCCTGTTCCAAAGGGACCACTAATGCTTCAGCCCTCAGGATCCAGTTTCTACGTGCAAACCCAGCCTGTGGAGCAGCACCTTCTGCTCAGCTCCAAGAGAGCCACGCGACACACCAGGCGCTCCTGTGAGGAGCCTTTTGTAAGCAGAGGTTCTGCGCAGGGTGACGTGCCTGGCCACGACAGCGCTTCAGTCAGGCGTGGTCGACGTTGGAACTTTCAATCTCCCAGCAGTGCTTCGGGAAAGGTGTCCATCATTTCGGGCTGGTTGTAAAGTCACCTTTCTGCTGGAGGTGAAGGGTCGTCAGCTTTGAGTTCGTAGAATCCCTGTTACTCGCCGGGTATGATTCAGTGCAGCTAATAGCTAAGCCGGGAGTCTGACAGGCATTGCACGTGACACCGGCCCCCACTCTGTTACCAAGACTGCTTTCCAGAGTTGGAGGTCTGGCTCTCCGCCGGAGCAAGCCGTGTGTCGCCCTGCCCTCTGCATGCACAGAGTGGAGGCCAACCACCCGTGGGGCTGCAGGTTACTCAGAAGCCGCAGTTGACACTTTGGCTACAACGTGTTCTTCCTTGACCTGGGTCCAGGCGTGAGCGAGCCTGCAGTCCTGAGAGGCCTACCGGTGTTAAAGCAGTACCTTCACTAAGGCTTCTCAGAAAGATCTGCACTGCAACACTTCTCACGGCACACGCGGACCTTCCTTTGGCGGCATGGGGGCAGGTTTCCTAACCACTAGCCAAGAAGGCTTTGGGATGAGCTCCTAGTGAGGAACTGCACACACCCCCTCGTTCTTTCGAGAAAACTCACTCTTCCTCACTTTGCCTCCCAGGGAACTCCTACGGTGAGGACAAGACGGGCAGCAGGCCTTGTTGTCAGGCAGCTCCGAGCACGCAGCTCCCCGGCTTGCCAACGGGACGGATTTCGCTTTTCTCGTCCCGCCCCCTCTTCACGGTTGCCACGCAGCTCATGTAGCTGAAGTTCCCGGTCGGCCAAAGGAGACCCATGTCACACACTCTACCCCTTCGCTGAAAGCACTTTGGAAAGCCAGTGTTCCTCCGGACGTGAACTGCGCGAGCCAGTGAACGCCTTCGTTTCGCCTAAGCGCATGGGACATCTTGCAAAGGCCTAGCAGTCTTCGGAGGACGACTGCCTCTTTCTCCCTCGAGAGGTGAAGTCCAGGTGCTGCTTCAGGGAGCAAGAGGTCAAGTATGAATTCCGAGAGCTCGTGTAAGCAGGGTGTTTTTCCAAAAGCAGCTCAGGGTTACAAAAGGAGGCCCCCTTGCATTGGCCAGAGGCCCCGTTATAAACGTGCTCTTCCGGCTTCCTCTAAGCTCTCCAAATCGAGCTCTCCGATGGAGGAGAAACGTTGTTGCCCAGCCTCCTGCATACAAAACACTAGAGTCCCAAGACCCTTGTGGCTGGGTGTTGCTCAGCAGGCACAGATGCCACTTCTGCTCCACAGTGACCTTCCTCGGAATACGGTGCAGACGCTCGCATCCTCATCCTTTCAGAGTCTTGAAAGGCACACCAGCCTTTACAACAGTTCAGTCGGGAAGGCCTCGTTGAAACTGCCGACTGCGACTGTGCTGGTGGAAGGAAACACTGCACCTTACCTTGAGTCTGGCGCTCGGCTGACTTACGCCCTAGATAACCTCCTCTGCTGGAGGTACTCCGAGCAAGCAATTGCCAGCATTCTGTTTCCTTGGGCCAAGTCTCCGTTCCTCCCCAGGTATTCCCGCAGGGTTGAGAAGGTTGGCGACCGCAGGGCGTTCCATTAAGCACTCATCGTCGAAAACACGGACCTTCCTTGCAACACGTGGGCAAGTTTCCTTACCACTGGCCAAGAAGGCTTTGGGATGAGAACCTAGCAAGGAAGTGCACGCACTCCGGTTCGTTCAAGAAAATTCACTCTGCCTCCGGTTGCCTCTCAGGGTAATCCAGGGGTGAATAGAAGACGGGCAACAGGACTGTTTCTCCGGCAGCTCTGAGGACGCAGCTCTCCGGTTTGTCACTGGGGCCAACTGTGCCGTTCCCGTCCCCCTCCACTTTCACGGTTGACACCTAGCTCGTGTACCTGACGTTCAGAAGCAGGCCACGTAGACACATGCCACACACATGGGCCCTTCCATGACAACACTTTGGCAAGCAGGAGTCCTCCTGAGGTGAACGGCGTTGAGCCAGTGAACGCCTTCGTGTCGCCTACCTGACCGTGGAGCTTGCCAAGGCCTGACCGTCTTCAAAGGCTGAGAGCACATGTCTCCAGCTGGATCTGAAGTCGACGTGCTGCTTGCGAGGGGAAGACGTCAGCGATGAATTCTGAGAACCCTTGCCATGGCGGTGATTGTCCAGTGCAGCTCAGGTTTACCAACTGGGGTCCCCTTGCACTGCACAGCAGACCAGGGAGAAAACTCTTCCTGAGGATTCTTCTGAGCTGTGGCTATCTGGCTCTCCGACGGAGGAAACACATGGCTGCCTGGCCTTCGGCCTACCGACAGGAGAGCCCAAAGACCAGCATGAGGCATGAGGGTGCTCAGAAGGCACAGATGACGCTTTCGGTACACAGTGATTTTCCTCGGAACACGGTGCAGTCGCGAGCGTCCTCAGATACGTCAATGGCACACCAGCACTACAGCACTTCAGTGGTGAAAGCCTCGGGTCTACTTGCGACCACCAAGTTTGCTGTTGGAAACACTGCCCCTTACTTTGAGTATGCCGCTCAGCCGACATTCGCCTTAGCTGAAGTGGTCTGCTGCAAGACCTCCTGGCAAGGAGTGGCAGGCACACAGTTTCTTTGGAGCAAACTCACGCTTCCTCCCAAGGAGTTCCTGCGGGGTGCCCAAGATGGGTGCCCGCCCACCCCCGCCCCCGTGCTTTACCTTCAGTTTTCTGGCCCCAAGCCTCCTGTTCCAAAGGGACCAATAATGCTTCAGCCCTCAGGATCCAGTTTCTACGTGCAAACCCAGCCTGTGGAGCAGCACCTTCTGCTCAGCTCCAAGAGAGCCACGCGACACACCAGGCGCCCCTGTGAGGAGCCTTTTGTAAGCAGAGGTTCTGCGCAGGGTGACGTGCCTGGCCAAGACAGCGCTTCAGTCAGGCGTGGTCGACGTTGGAACTTTCAATCTCCCAGCAGTGCTTCGGGAAAGGTGTCCATCATTTCAGGCTGGTTGTAAAGTCACCTTTCTGCTGGAGGTGAAGGGTCGTCAGCTTTGAGTTCGTAGAATCCCTGTTACTCGCCGGGTATGATTCAGTGCAGCTAATAGCTAAGCCGGGAGTCTGACAGGCATTGCACGTGACACCGGCCCCCACTCTGTTACCAAGACTGCTTTCCAGAGTTGGAGGTCTGGCTCTCCGCCGGAGCAAGCCGTGTGTCGCCCTGCCCTCTGCATGCACAGAGTGGAGGCCAACCACCCGTGGGGCTGCAGGTTACTCAGAAGCCGCAGTTGACACTTTGGCTACAACGTGTTCTTCCTTGACCTGGGTCCAGGCGTGAGCGAGCCTGCAGTCCTGAGAGGCCTACCGGTGTTAAAGCAGTACCTTCACTAAGGCTTCTCAGAAAGATCTGCACTGCAACACTTCTCACGGCACACGCGGACCTTCCTTTGGCGGCATGGGGGCAGGTTTCCTAACCACTAGCCAAGAAGGCTTTGGGATGAGCTCCTAGTGAGGAACTTGCACACACCGCCACTCGTTCTTTCGAGAAAACTCACTCTTCCTCACTTTGCCTCCCAGGGAACTCCTACGGTGAGGACAAGACGGGCAGCAGGCCTTGTTGTCAGGCAGCTCCGAGCACGCAGCTCCCCGGCTTGCCAACGGGACGGATTTCGCTTTTCTCGTCCCGCCCCCTCTTCACGGTTGCCACGCAGCTCATGTAGCTGAAGTTCCCGGGCGGCCAAAGGAGACCCATGTCACGTACTGTACCCCTTCGCTGAAAGCACTTTGGAAAGCCAGTGTTCCTCCGGACGTGAACTGCGCGAGCCAGTGAACGCCTTCGTTTCGCCTAAGCGCATGGGACATCTTGCAAAGGCCTAGCAGTCTTCGGAGGACGACTGCCTCTTTCTCCCTCGAGAGGTGAAGTCCAGGTGCTGCTTCAGGGAGCAAGAGGTCAAGTATGAATTCCGAGAGCTCGTGTAAGCAGGGTGTTTTTCCAAAAGCAGCTCAGGGTTACAAAAGGAGGCCCCCTTGCATTGGCCAGAGGCCCCGTTATAAACGTGCTCTTCCGGCTTCCTCTAAGCTCTCCAAATCGAGCTCTCCGATGGAGGAGAAACGTTGTTGCCCAGCCTCCTGCATACAAAACACTAGAGTCCCAAGACCCTTGTGGCTGGGTGTTGCTCAGCAGGCACAGATGCCACTTCTGCTCCACAGTGACCTTCCTCGGAATACGGTGCAGACGCTCGCATCCTCATCCTTTCAGAGTCTTGAAAGGCACACCAGCCTTTACAGCAGTTCAGTCGGGAAGGCCTCGTTGAAACTGCCGACTGCGACTGTGCTGGTGGAAGGAAACACTGCACCTTACCTTGAGTCTGGCGCTCGGCTGACTTACGCCCTAGATAACCTCCTCTGCTGGAGGTACTCCGAGCAAGCAATTGCCAGCATTCTGTTTCCTTGGGCCAAGTCTCCGTTCCTCCCCGGGTATTCCCGCAGGGTTGAGAAGGTTGGCGACCGCAGGGCGTTCCATTAAGCACTCATCGTCGAAAACACGGACCTTCCTTGCAACACGCGGGCAAGTTTCCTTACCACTGGCCAAGAAGGCTTTGGGATGAGAACCTAGCAAGGAAGTGCACGCACTCCGGTTCGTTCAAGAAAATTCACTCTGCCTCCGGTTGCCTCTCAGGGTAATCCAGGGGTGAATAGAAGACGGGCAACAGGACTGTTTCTCCGGCAGCTCTGAGGACGCAGCTCTCCGGTTTGTCACTGGGGCCAACTGTGCCGTTCCCGTCCCCCTCCACTTTCACGGTTGACACCTAGCTCGTGTACCTGACGTTCAGAAGCAGGCCACGTAGACACATGCCACACACATGGGCCCTTCCATGACAACACTTTGGCAAGCAGGAGTCCTCCTGAGGTGAACGGCGTTGAGCCAGTGAACGCCTTCGTGTCGCCTACCTGACCGTGGAGCTTGCCAAGGCCTGACCGTCTTCAAAGGCTGAGAGCACATGTCTCCAGCTGGATCTGAAGTCGACGTGCTGCTTGCGAGGGGAAGACGTCAGCGATGAATTCTGAGAACCCTTGCCATGGCGGTGTCTGTTCCAGTGCAGCTCAGGTTGACCAACTGGGGTCCCCTTGCATTGCACAGCAGACCAGGGAGAAAACTCTTCCTGAGGATTCTTCTGAGCTGTGGCTATCTGGCTCTCCGACGGAGGAAACACATGGCTGCCTGGCCTTCGGCCTACCAACAGGAGAGCCCAAAGACCATCATGAGGCATGAGGGTGCTCAGAAGGCACAGATGACGCTTTCGGTACACAGTGATTTTCCTCGGAAAACGGTGCAGTCGCGAGCGTCCTCAGATACGTCAAAGGCACACCAGCACTACGGCACTTCAGTGGTGAAAGCCTCGGGTCTACTTGCGACCACCAAGTTTGCTGATGGAAACACTGCCCCTTACTTTGAGTATGCCGCTCAGCCGACATTCGCCTTAGCTGAAGTGGTCTGCTGCAAGACCTCCTGGCAAGGAGTGGCAGGCACACTGTTTCTTTGGAGCAAACTCACGCTTCCTCCCAAGGAGTTCCTGCGGGGTGCCCAAGATGGGTGCCCGCCCACCCCCGCCCCCGTGCTTTACCTTCAGTTTTCTGGCCCCAAGCCTCCTGTTCCAAAGGGACCACTAATGCTTCAGCCCTCAGGATCCAGTTTCTACGTGCAAACCCAGCCTGTGGAGCAGCACCTTCTGCTCAGCTCCAAGAGAGCCACGCGACACACCAGGCGCTCCTGTGAGGAGCCTTTTGTAAGCAGAGGTTCTGCGCAGGGTGACGTGCCTGGCCAAGACAGCGCTTCAGTCAGGCGTGGTCGACGTTGGAACTTTCAATCTCCCAGCAGTGCTTCGGGAAAGGTGTCCATCATTTCGGGCTGGTTGTAAAGTCACCTTTCTGCTGGAGGTGAAGGGTCGTCAGCTTTGAGTTCGTAGAATCCCTGTTACTCGCCGGGTATGATTCAGTGCAGCTAATAGCTAAGCCGGGAGTCTGACAGGCATTGCACGTGACACCGGCCCCCACTCTGTTACCAAGACTGCTTTCCAGAGTTGGAGGTCTGGCTCTCCGCCGGAGCAAGCCGTGTGTCGCCCTGCCCTCTGCATGCACAGAGTGGAGGCCAACCACCCGTGGGGCTGCAGGTTACTCAGAAGCCGCAGTTGACACTTTGGCTACAACGTGTTCTTCCTTGACCTGGGTCCAGGCGTGAGCGAGCCTGCAGTCCTGAGAGGCCTACCGGTGTTAAAGCAGTACCTTCACTAAGGCTTCTCAGAAAGATCTGCACTGCAACACTTCTCACGGCACACGCGGACCTTCCTTTGGCGGCATGGGGGCAGGTTTCCTAACCACTAGCCAAGAAGGCTTTGGGATGAGCTCCTAGTGAGGAACTTGCACACACCGCCACTCGTTCTTTCGAGAAAACTCACTCTTCCTCACTTTGCCTCCCAGGGAACTCCTACGGTGAGGACAAGACGGGCAGCAGGCCTTGTTGTCAGGCAGCTCCGAGCACGCAGCTCCCCGGCTTGCCAACGGGACGGATTTCACTTTTCTCGTCCCGCCCCCTCTTCACGGTTGCCATGCAGCTCATGTAGCTGAAGTTCCTGGGCGGCCAAAGGAGACCCATGTCACGTACTGTACCCCTTCGCTGAAAGCACTTTGGAAAGCCAGTGTTCCTCCGGACGTGAACTGCGCGAGCCAGTGAACGCCTTCGTTTCGCCTAAGCTCATGGGACATCTTGCAAAGGCCTAGCAGTCTTCGGAGGACGACTGCCTCTTTCTCCCTCGAGAGGTGAAGTCCAGGTGCTGCTTCAGGGAGCAAGAGGTCAAGTATGAATTCCGAGAGCTCGTGTAAGCACGGTGTTTTTCCAAAAGCAGCTCAGGGTTACAAAAGGAGGCCCCCTTGCATTGGCCAGAGGCCCCGTTATAAACGTGCTCTTCCGGCTTCCTCTAAGCTCTCCAAATCGAGCTCTCCGATGGAGGAGAAACGTTGTTGCCCAGCCTCCTGCATACAAAACACTAGAGTCCCAAGACCCTTGTGGCTGGGTGTTGCTCAGCAGGCACAGATGCCACTTCTGCTCCACAGTGACCTTCCTCGGAATACGGTGCAGACGCTCGCATCCTCATCCTTTCAGAGTCTTGAAAGGCACACCAGCCTTTACAGCAGTTCAGTCGGGAAGGCCTCGTTGAAACTGCTGACTGCGACTGTGCTGGTGGAAGGAAACACTGCACCTTACCTTGAGTCTGGCGCTCGGCTGACTTACGCCCTAGATAACCTCCTCTGCTGGAGGTACTCCGAGCAAGCAATTGCCAGCATTCTGTTTCCTTGGGCCAAGTCTCCGTTCCTCCCCGGGTATTCCCGCAGGGTTGAGAAGGTTGGCGACCGCAGGGCGTTCCATTAAGCACTCATCGTCGAAAACACGGACCTTCCTTGCAACACGCGGGCAAGTTTCCTTACCACTGGCCAAGAAGGCTTTGGGATGAGAACCTAGCAAGGAAGTGCACGCACTCCGGTTCGTTCAAGAAAATTCACTCTGCCTCCGGTTGCCTCTCAGGGTAATCCAGGGGTGAATAGAAGACGGGCAACAGGACTGTTTCTCCGGCAGCTCTGAGGACGCAGCTCTCCGGTTTGTCACTGGGGCCAACTGTGCCGTTCCCGTCCCCCTCCACTTTCACGGTTGACACCTAGCTCGTGTACCTGACGTTCAGAAGCAGGCCACGTAGACACATGCCACACACATGGGCCCTTCCATGACAACACTTTGGCAAGCAGGAGTCCTCCTGAGGTGAACGGCGTTGAGCCAGTGAACGCCTTCGTGTCGCCTACCTGACCGTGGAGCTTGCCAAGGCCTGACCGTCTTCAAAGGCTGAGAGCACATGTCTCCAGCTGGATCTGAAGTCGACGTGCTGCTTGCGAGGGGAAGACGTCAGCGATGAATTCTGAGAACCCTTGCCATGGCGGGGTTTGTCCAGTGCAGCTCAGGTTTACCAACTGGGGTCCCCTTGCACTGCACAGCAGACCAGGGAGAAAACTCTTCCTGAGGATTCTTCTGAGCTGTGGCTATCTGGCTCTCCGACGGAGGAAACACATGGCTGCCTGGCCTTCGGCCTACCGACAGGAGAGCCCAAAGTCCAGCATGAGGCATGAGGGTGCTCAGAAGGCACAGATGACGCTTTCGGTACACAGTGATTTTCCTCGGAACACGGTGCAGTCGCGAGCGTCCTCAGATACGTCAATGGCACACCAGCACTACAGCACTTCAGTGGTGAAAGCCTCGGGTCTACTTGCGACCACCAAGTTTGCTGATGGAAACACTGCCCCTTACTTTGAGTATGCCGCTCAGCCGACATTCGCCTTAGCTGAAGTGGTCTGCTGCAAGACCTCCTGGCAAGGAGTGGCAGGCACACAGTTTCTTTGGAGCAAACTCACGCTTCCTCCCAAGGAGTTCCTGCGGGGTGCCCAAGATGGGTGCCCGCCCACCCCCGCCCCCGTGCTTTACCTTCAGTTTTCTGGCCCCAAGCCTCCTGTTCCAAAGGGACCAATAATGCTTCAGCCCTCAGGATCCAGTTTCTACGTGCAAACCCAGCCTGTGGAGCAGCACCTTCTGCTCAGCTCCAAGAGAGCCACGCGACACACCAGGCGCTCCTGTGAGGAGCCTTTTGTAAGCAGAGGTTCTGCACAGGGTGACGTGCCTGGCCACGACAGCGCTTCAGTCAGGCGTGGTCGACGTTGGAACTTTCAATCTCCCAGCAGTGCTTCGGGAAAGGTGTCCATCATTTCGGGCTGGTTGTAAAGTCACCTTTCTGCTGGAGGTGAAGGGTCGTCAGCTTTGAGTTCGTAGAATCCCTGTTACTCGCCGGGTATGATTCAGTGCAGCTAATAGCTAAGCCGGGAGTCTGACAGGCATTGCACGTGACACCGGCCCCCACTCTGTTACCAAGACTGCTTTCCAGAGTTGGAGGTCTGGCTCTCCGCCGGAGCAAGCCGTGTGTCGCCCTGCCCTCTGCATGCACAGAGTGGAGGCCAACCACCCGTGGGGCTGCAGGTTACTCAGAAGCCGCAGTTGACACTTTGGCTACAACGTGTTCTTCCTTGACCTGGGTCCAGGCGTGAGCGAGCCTGCAGTCCTGAGAGGCCTACCGGTGTTAAAGCAGTACCTTCACTAAGGCTTCTCAGAAAGATCTGCACTGCAACACTTCTCACGGCACACGCGGACCTTCCTTTGGCGGCATGGGGGCAGGTTTCCTAACCACTAGCCAAGAAGGCTTTGGGATGAGATCCTAGTGAGGAACTTGCACACACCGCCACTCGTTCTTTCGAGAAAACTCACTCTTCCTCACTTTGCCTCCCAGGGAACTCCTACGGTGAGGACAAGACGGGCAGCAGGCCTTGTTGTCAGGCAGCTCCGAGCACGCAGCTCCCCGGCTTGCCAACGGGACGGATTTCGCTTTTCTCGTCCCGCCCCCTCTTCACGGTTGCCACGCAGCTCATGTAGCTGAAGTTCCCGGGCGGCCAAAGGAGACCCATGTCACGTACTGTACCCCTTCGCTGAAAGCACTTTGGAAAGCCAGTGTTCCTCCGGACGTGAACTGCGCGAGCCAGTGAACGCCTTCGTTTCGCCTAAGCGCATGGGACATCTTGCAAAGGCCTAGCAGTCTTCGGAGGACGACTGCCTCTTTCTCCCTCGAGAGGTGAAGTCCAGGTGCTGCTTCAGGGAGCAAGAGGTCAAGTATGAATTCCGAGAGCTCGTGTAAGCAGGGTGTTTTTCCAAAAGCAGCTCAGGGTTACAAAAGGAGGCCCCCTTGCATTGGCCAGAGGCCCCGTTATAAACGTGCTCTTCCGGCTTCCTCTAAGCTCTCCAAATCGAGCTCTCCGATGGAGGAGAAACGTTGTTGCCCAGCCTCCTGCATACAAAACACTAGAGTCCCAAGACCCTTGTGGCTGGGTGTTGCTCAGCAGGCACAGATGCCACTTCTGCTCCACAGTGACCTTCCTCGGAATACGGTGCAGACGCTCGCATCCTCATCCTTTCAGAGTCTTGAAAGGCACACCAGCCTTTACAGCAGTTCAGTCGGGAAGGCCTCGTTGAAACTGCCGACTGCGACTGTGCTGGTGGAAGGAAACACTGCACCTTACCTTGAGTCTGGCGCTCGGCTGACTTACGCCCTAGATAACCTCCTCTGCTGGAGGTACTCCGAGCAAGCAATTGCCAGCATTCTGTTTCCTTGGGCCAAGTCTCCGTTCCTCCCCGGGTATTCCCGCAGGGTTGAGAAGGTTGGCGACCGCAGGGCGTTCCATTAAGCACTCATCGTCGAAAACACGGACCTTCCTTGCAACACGCGGGCAAGTTTCCTTACCACTGGCCAAGAAGGCTTTGGGATGAGAACCTAGCAAGGAAGTGCACGCACTCCGGTTCGTTCAAGAAAATTCACTCTGCCTCCGGTTGCCTCTCAGGGTAATCCAGGGGTGAATAGAAGACGGGCAACAGGACTGTTTCTCCGGCAGCTCTGAGGACGCAGCTCTCCGGTTTGTCACTGGGGCCAACTGTGCCGTTCCCGTCCCCCTCCACTTTCACGGTTGACACCTAGCTCGTGTACCTGACGTTCAGAAGCAGGCCACGTAGACACATGCCACACACATGGGCCCTTCCATGACAACACTTTGGCAAGCAGGAGTCCTCCTGAGGTAAACGGCGTTGAGCCAGTGAACGCCTTCGTGTCGCCTACCTGACCGTGGAGCTTGCCAAGGCCTGACCGTCTTCAAAGGCTGAGAGCACATGTCTCCAGCTGGATCTGAAGTCGACGTGCTGCTTGCGAGGGGAAGACGTCAGCGATGAATTCTGAGAACCCTTGCCATGGCGGTGTCTGTTCCAGTGCAGCTCAGGTTGACCAACTGGGGTCCCCTTGCATTGCACAGCAGACCAGGGAGAAAACTCTTCCTGAGGATTCTTCTGAGCTGTGGCTATCTGGCTCTCCGACGGAGGAAACACATGGCTGCCTGGCCTTCGGCCTACCAACAGGAGAGCCCAAAGACCATCATGAGGCATGAGGGTGCTCAGAAGGCACAGATGACGCTTTCGGTACACAGTGATTTTCCTCGGAAAACGGTGCAGTCGCGAGCGTCCTCAGATACGTCAAAGGCACACCAGCACTACGGCACTTCAGTGGTGAAAGCCTCGGGTCTACTTGCGACCACCAAGTTTGCTGATGGAAACACTGCCCCTTACTTTGAGTATGCCGCTCAGCCGACATTCGCCTTAGCTGAAGTGGTCTGCTGCAAGACCTCCTGGCAAGGAGTGGCAGGCACACTGTTTCTTTGGAGCAAACTCACGCTTCCTCCCAAGGAGTTCCTGCGGGGTGCCCAAGATGGGTGCCCGCCCACCCCCGCCCCCGTGCTTTACCTTCAGTTTTCTGGCCCCAAGCCTCCTGTTCCAAAGGGACCAATAATGCTTCAGCCCTCAGGATCCAGTTTCTACGTGCAAACCCAGCCTGTGGAGCAGCACCTTCTGCTCAGCTCCAAGAGAGCCACGCGACACACCAGGCGCTCCTGTGAGGAGCCTTTTGTAAGCAGAGGTTCTGCGCAGGGTGACGTGCCTGGCCAAGACAGCGCTTCAGTCAGGCGTGGTCGACGTTGGAACTTTCAATCTCCCAGCAGTGCTTCGGGAAAGGTGTCCATCATTTCGGGCTGGTTGTAAAGTCACCTTTCTGCTGGAGGTGAAGGGTCGTCAGCTTTGAGTTCGTAGAATCCCTGTTACTCGCCGGGTATGATTCAGTGCAGCTAATAGCTAAGCCGGGAGTCTGACAGGCATTGCACGTGACACCGGCCCCCACTCTGTTACCAAGACTGCTTTCCAGAGTTGGAGGTCTGGCTCTCCGCCGGAGCAAGCCGTGTGTCGCCCTGCCCTCTGCATGCACAGAGTGGAGGCCAACCACCCGTGGGGCTGCAGGTTACTCAGAAGCCGCAGTTGACACTTTGGCTACAACGTGTTCTTCCTTGACCTGGGTCCAGGCGTGAGCGAGCCTGCAGTCCTGAGAGGCCTACCGGTGTTAAAGCAGTACCTTCACTAAGGCTTCTCAGAAAGATCTGCACTGCAACACTTCTCACGGCACACGCGGACCTTCCTTTGGCGGCATGGGGGCAGGTTTCCTAACCACTAGCCAAGAAGGCTTTGGGATGAGCTCCTAGTGAGGAACTGCACACACCCCCCCTCGTTCTTTCGAGAAAACTCACTCTTCCTCACTTTGCCTCCCAGGGAACTCCTACGGTGAGGACAAGACGGGCAGCAGGCCTTGTTGTCAGGCAGCTCCGAGCACGCAGCTCCCCGGCTTGCCAACGGGACGGATTTCGCTTTTCTCGTCCCGCCCCCTCTTCACGGTTGCCACGCAGCTCATGTAGCTGAAGTTCCCGGGCGGCCAAAGGAGACCCATGTCACATACTGTACCCCTTCGCTGAAAGCACTTTGGAAAGCCAGTGTTCCTCCGGACGTGAACTGCGCGAGCCAGTGAACGCCTTCGTTTCGCCTAAGCGCATGGGACATCTTGCAAAGGCCTAGCAGTCTTCGGAGGACGACTGCCTCTTTCTCCCTCGAGAGGTGAAGTCCAGGTGCTGCTTCAGGGAGCAAGAGGTCAAGTATGAATTCCGAGAGCTCGTGTAAGCAGGGTGTTTTTCCAAAAGCAGCTCAGGGTTACAAAAGGAGGCCCCCTTGCATTGGCCAGAGGCCCCGTTATAAACGTGCTCTTCCGGCTTCCTCTAAGCTCTCCAAATCGAGCTCTCCGATGGAGGAGAAACGTTGTTGCCCAGCCTCCTGCATACAAAACACTAGAGTCCCAAGACCCTTGTGGCTGGGTGTTGCTCACCAGGCACAGATGCCACTTCTGCTCCACAGTGACCTTCCTCGGAATACGGTGCAGACGCTCGCATCCTCATCCTTTCAGAGTCTTGAAAGGCACACCAGCCTTTACAGCAGTTCAGTCGGGAAGGCCTCGTTGAAACTGCCGACTGCGACTGTGCTGGTGGAAGGAAACACTGCACCTTACCTTGAGTCTGGCGCTCGGCTGACTTACGCCCTAGATAACCTCCTCTGCTGGAGGTACTCCGAGCAAGCAATTGCCAGCATTCTGTTTCCTTGGGCCAAGTCTCCGTTCCTCCCCGGGTATTCCCGCAGGGTTGAGAAGGTTGGCGACCGCAGGGCGTTCCATTAAGCACTCATCGTCGAAAACACGGACCTTCCTTGCAACACGCGGGCAAGTTTCCTTACCACTGGCCAAGAAGGCTTTGGGATGAGAACCTAGCAAGGAAGTGCACGCACTCCGGTTCGTTCAAGAAAATTCACTCTGCCTCCGGTTGCCTCTCAGGGTAATCCAGGGGTGAATAGAAGACGGGCAACAGGACTGTTTCTCCGGCAGCTCTGAGGACGCAGCTCTCCGGTTTGTCACTGGGGCCAACTGTGCCGTTCCCGTCCCCCTCCACTTTCACGGTTGACACCTAGCTCGTGTACCTGACGTTCAGAAGCAGGCCACGTAGACACATGCCACACACATGGGCCCTTCCATGACAACACTTTGGCAAGCAGGAGTCCTCCTGAGGTGAACGGCGCTGAGCCAGTGAACGCCTTCGTGTCGCCTACCTGACCGTGGAGCTTGCCAAGGCCTGACCGTCTTCAAAGGCTGAGAGCACATGTCTCCAGCTGGATCTGAAGTCGACGTGCTGCTTGCGAGGGGAAGACGTCAGCGATGAATTCTGAGAACCCTTGCCATGGCGGTGTCTGTTCCAGTGCAGCTCAGGTTGACCAACTGGGGTCCCCTTGCATTGCACAGCAGACCAGGGAGAAAACTCTTCCTGAGGATTCTTCTGAGCTGTGGCTATCTGGCTCTCCGACGGAGGAAACACATGGCTGCCTGGCCTTCGGCCTACCAACAGGAGAGCCCAAAGACCAGCATGAGGCATGAGGGTGCTCAGAAGGCACAGATGACGCTTTCGGTACACAGTGATTTTCCTCGGAACACGGTGCAGTCGCGAGCGTCCTCAGATACGTCAAAGGCACACCAGCACTACGGCACTTCAGTGGTGAAAGCCTCGGGTCTACTTGCGACCACCAAGTTTGCTGATGGAAACACTGCCCCTTACTTTGAGTATGCCGCTCAGCCGACATTCGCCTTAGCTGAAGTGGTCTGCTGCAAGACCTCCTGGCAAGGAGTGGCAGGCACACTGTTTCTTTGGAGCAAACTCACGCTTCCTCCCAAGGAGTTCCTGCGGGGTGCCCAAGATGGGTGCCCGCCCACCCCCGCCCCCGTGCTTTACCTTCAGTTTTCTGGCCCCAAGCCTCCTGTTCCAAAGGGACCACTAATGCTTCAGCCCTCAGGATCCAGTTTCTACGTGCAAACCCAGCCTGTGGAGCAGCACCTTCTGCTCAGCTCCAAGAGAGCCACGCGACACACCAGGCGCTCCTGTGAGGAGCCTTTTGTAAGCAGAGGTTCTGCGCAGGGTGACGTGCCTGGCCACGACAGCGCTTCAGTCAGGCGTGGTCGACGTTGGAACTTTCAATCTCCCAGCAGTGCTTCGGGAAAGGTGTCCATCATTTCGGGCTGGTTGTAAAGTCACCTTTCTGCTGGAGGTGAAGGGTCGTCAGCTTTGAGTTCGTAGAATCCCTGTTACTCGCCGGGTATGATTCAGTGCAGCTAATAGCTAAGCCGGGAGTCTGACAGGCATTGCACGTGACACCGGCCCCCACTCTGTTACCAAGACTGCTTTCCAGAGTTGGAGGTCTGGCTCTCCGCCGGAGCAAGCCGTGTGTCGCCCTGCCCTCTGCATGCACAGAGTGGAGGCCAACCACCCGTGGGGCTGCAGGTTACTCAGAAGCCGCAGTTGACACTTTGGCTACAACGTGTTCTTCCTTGACCTGGGTCCAGGCGTGAGCGAGCCTGCAGTCCTGAGAGGCCTACCGGTGTTAAAGCAGTACCTTCACTAAGGCTTCTCAGAAAGATCTGCACTGCAACACTTGTCACGGCACACGCGGACCTTCCTTTGGCGGCATGGGGGCAGGTTTCCTAACCACTAGCCAAGAAGGCTTTGGGATGAGCTCCTAGTGAGGAACTGCACACACCCCCCCTCGTTCTTTCGAGAAAACTCACTCTTCCTCACTTTGCCTCCCAGGGAACTCCTACGGTGAGGACAAGACGGGCAGCAGGCCTTGTTGTCAGGCAGCTCCGAGCACGCAGCTCCCCGGCTTGCCAACGGGACGGATTTCGCTTTTCTCGTCCCGCCCCCTCTTCACGGTTGCCACGCAGCTCATGTAGCTGAAGTTCCCGGGCGGCCAAAGGAGACCCATGTCACATACTGTACCCCTTCGCTGAAAGCACTTTGGAAAGCCAGTGTTCCTCCGGACGTGAACTGCGCGAGCCAGTGAACGCCTTCGTTTCGCCTAAGCGCATGGGACATCTTGCAAAGGCCTAGCAGTATTCGGAGGACGACTGCCTCTTTCTCCCTCGAGAGGTGAAGTCCAGGTGCTGCTTCAGGGAGCAAGAGGTCAAGTATGAATTCCGAGAGCTCGTGTAAGCAGGGTGTTTTTCCAAAAGCAGCTCAGGGTTACAAAAGGAGGCCCCCTTGCATTGGCCAGAGGCCCCGTTATAAACGTGCTCTTCCGGCTTCCTCTAAGCTCTCCAAATCGAGCTCTCCGATGGAGGAGAAACGTTGTTGCCCAGCCTCCTGCATACAAAACACTAGAGTCCCAAGACCCTTGTGGCTGGGTGTTGCTCACCAGGCACAGATGCCACTTCTGCTCCACAGTGACCTTCCTCGGAATACGGTGCAGACGCTCGCATCCTCATCCTTTCAGAGTCTTGAAAGGCACACCAGCCTTTACAGCAGTTCAGTCGGGAAGGCCTCGTTGAAACTGCCGACTGCGACTGTGCTGGTGGAAGGAAACACTGCACCTTACCTTGAGTCTGGCGCTCGGCTGACTTACGCCCTAGATAACCTCCTCTGCTGGAGGTACTCCGAGCAAGCAATTGCCAGCATTCTGTTTCCTTGGGCCAAGTCTCCGTTCCTCCCCGGGTATTCCCGCAGGGTTGAGAAGGTTGGCGACCGCAGGGCGTTCCATTAAGCACTCATCGTCGAAAACACGGACCTTCCTTGCAACACGCGGGCAAGTTTCCTTACCACTGGCCAAGAAGGCTTTGGGATGAGAACCTAGCAAGGAAGTGCACGCACTCCGGTTCGTTCAAGAAAATTCACTCTGCCTCCGGTTGCCTCTCAGGGTAATCCAGGGGTGAATAGAAGACGGGCAACAGGACTGTTTCTCCGGCAGCTCTGAGGACGCAGCTCTCCGGTTTGTCACTGGGGCCAACTGTGCCGTTCCCGTCCCCCTCCACTTTCACGGTTGACACCTAGCTCGTGTACCTGACGTTCAGAAGCAGGCCACGTAGACACATGCCACACACATGGGCCCTTCCATGACAACACTTTGGCAAGCAGGAGTCCTCCTGAGGTGAACGGCGCTGAGCCAGTGAACGCCTTCGTGTCGCCTACCTGACCGTGGAGCTTGCCAAGGCCTGACCGTCTTCAAAGGCTGAGAGCACATGTCTCCAGCTGGATCTGAAGTCGACGTGCTGCTTGCGAGGGGAAGACGTCAGCGATGAATTCTGAGAACCCTTGCCATGGCGGTGTCTGTTCCAGTGCAGCTCAGGTTGACCAACTGGGGTCCCCTTGCATTGCACAGCAGACCAGGGAGAAAATTCTTCCTGAGGATTCTTCTGAGCTGTGGCTATCTGGCTCTCCGACGGAGGAAACACATGGCTGCCTGGCCTTCGGCCTACCAACAGGAGAGCCCAAAGACCAGCATGAGGCATGAGGGTGCTCAGAAGGCACAGATGACGCTTTCGGTACACAGTGATTTTCCTCGGAACACGGTGCAGTCGCGAGCGTCCTCAGATACGTCAAAGGCACACCAGCACTACGGCACTTCAGTGGTGAAAGCCTCGGGTCTACTTGCGACCACCAAGTTTGCTGATGGAAACACTGCCCCTTACTTTGAGTATGCCGCTCAGCCGACATTCGCCTTAGCTGAAGTGGTCTGCTGCAAGACCTCCTGGCAAGGAGTGGCAGGCACACTGTTTCTTTGGAGCAAACTCACGCTTCCTCCCAAGGAGTTCCTGCGGGGTGCCCAAGATGGGTGCCCGCCCACCCCCGCCCCCGTGCTTTACCTTCAGTTTTCTGGCCCCAAGCCTCCTGTTCCAAAGGGACCACTAATGCTTCAGCCCTCAGGATCCAGTTTCTACGTGCAAACCCAGCCTGTGGAGCAGCACCTTCTGCTCAGCTCCAAGAGAGCCACGCGACACACCAGGCGCTCCTGTGAGGAGCCTTTTGTAAGCAGAGGTTCTGCGCAGGGTGACGTGCCTGGCCACGACAGCGCTTCAGTCAGGCGTGGTCGACGTTGGAACTTTCAATCTCCCAGCAGTGCTTCGGGAAAGGTGTCCATCATTTCGGGCTGGTTGTAAAGTCACCTTTCTGCTGGAGGTGAAGGGTCGTCAGCTTTGAGTTCGTAGAATCCCTGTTACTCGCCGGGTATGATTCAGTGCAGCTAATAGCTAAGCCGGGAGTCTGACAGGCATTGCACGTGACACCGGCCCCCACTCTGTTACCAAGACTGCTTTCCAGAGTTGGAGGTCTGGCTCTCCGCCGGAGCAAGCCGTGTGTCGCCCTGCCCTCTGCATGCACAGAGTGGAGGCCAACCACCCGTGGGGCTGCAGGTTACTCAGAAGCCGCAGTTGACACTTTGGCTACAACGTGTTCTTCCTTGACCTGGGTCCAGGCGTGAGCGAGCCTGCAGTCCTGAGAGGCCTACCGGTGTTAAAGCAGTACCTTCACTAAGGCTTCTCAGAAAGATCTGCACTGCAACACTTGTCACGGCACACGCGGACCTTCCTTTGGCGGCATGGGGGCAGGTTTCCTAACCACTAGCCAAGAAGGCTTTGGGATGAGCTCCTAGTGAGGAACTGCACACACCCCCCCTCGTTCTTTCGAGAAAACTCACTCTTCCTCACTTTGCCTCCCAGGGAACTCCTACGGTGAGGACAAGACGGGCAGCAGGCCTTGTTGTCAGGCAGCTCCGAGCACGCAGCTCCCCGGCTTGCCAACGGGACGGATTTCGCTTTTCTCGTCCCGCCCCCTCTTCACGGTTGCCACGCAGCTTATGTAGCTGAAGTTCCCGGTCGGCCAAAGGAGACCCATGTCACACACTCTACCCCTTCGCTGAAAGCACTTTGGAAAGCCAGTGTTCCTCCGGACGTGAACTGCGCGAGCCAGTGAACGCCTTCGTTTCGCCTAAGCGCATGGGACATCTTGCAAAGGCCTAGCAGTCTTCGGAGGACGACTGCCTCTTTCTCCCTCGAGAGGTGAAGTCCAGGTGCTGCTTCAGGGAGCAAGAGGTCAAGTATGAATTCCGAGAGCTCGTGTAAGCAGGGTGTTTTTCCAAAAGCAGCTCAGGGTTACAAAAGGAGGCCCCCTTGCATTGGCCAGAGGCCCCGTTATAAACGTGCTCTTCCGGCTTCCTCTAAGCTCTCCAAATCGAGCTCTCCGATGGAGGAGAAACGTTGTTGCCCAGCCTCCTGCATACAAAACACTAGAGTCCCAAGACCCTTGTGGCTGGGTGTTGCTCAGCAGGCACAGATGCCACTTCTGCTCCACAGTGACCTTCCTCGGAATACGGTGCAGACGCTCGCATCCTCATCCTTTCAGAGTCTTGAAAGGCACACCAGCCTTTACAGCAGTTCAGTCGGGAAGGCCTCGTTGAAACTGCCGACTGCGACTGTGCTGGTGGAAGGAAACACTGCACCTTACCTTGAGTCTGGCGCTCGGCTGACTTACGCCCTAGATAACCTCCTCTGCTGGAGGTACTCCGAGCAAGCAATTGCCAGCATTCTGTTTCCTTGGGCCAAGTCTCCATTCCTCCCCGGGTATTCCCGCAGGGTTGAGAAGGTTGGCGACCGCAGGGCGTTCCATTAAGCACTCATCGTCGAAAACACGGACCTTCCTTGCAACACGCGGGCAAGTTTCCTTACCACTGGCCAAGAAGGCTTTGGGATGAGAACCTAGCAAGGAAGTGCACGCACTCCGGTTCGTTCAAGAAAATTCACTCTGCCTCCGGTTGCCTCTCAGGGTAATCCAGGGGTGAATAGAAGACGGGCAACAGGACTGTTTCTCCGGCAGCTCTGAGGACGCAGCTCTCCGGTTTGTCACTGGGGCCAACTGTGCCGTTCCCGTCCCCCTCCACTTTCACGGTTGACACCTAGCTCGTGTACCTGACGTTCAGAAGCAGGCCACGTAGACACATGCCACACACATGGGCCCTTCCATGACAACACTTTGGCAAGCAGGAGTCCTCCTGAGGTGAACGGCGTTGAGCCAGTGAACGCCTTCGTGTCGCCTACCTGACCGTGGAGCTTGCCAAGGCCTGACCGTCTTCAAAGGCTGAGAGCACATGTCTCCAGCTGGATCTGAAGTCGACGTGCTGCTTGCGAGGGGAAGACGTCAGCGATGAATTCTGAGAACCCTTGCCATGGCGGTGTCTGTTCCAGTGCAGCTCAGGTTGACCAACTGGGGTCCCCTTGCATTGCACAGCAGACCAGGGAGAAAACTCTTCCTGAGGATTCTTCTGAGCTGTGGCTATCTGGCTCTCCGACGGAGGAAACACATGGCTGCCTGGCCTTCGGCCTACCAACAGGAGAGCCCAAAGACCATCATGAGGCATGAGGGTGCTCAGAAGGCACAGATGACGCTTTCGGTACACAGTGATTTTCCTCGGAAAACGGTGCAGTCGCGAGCGTCCTCACATACGTCAAAGGCACACCAGCACTACGGCACTTCAGTGGTGAAAGCCTCGGGTCTACTTGCGACCACCAAGTTTGCTGATGGAAACACTGCCCCTTACTTTGAGTATGCCGCTCAGCCGACATTCGCCTTAGCTGAAGTGGTCTGCTGCAAGACCTCCTGGCAAGGAGTGGCAGGCACACTGTTTCTTTGGAGCAAACTCACGCTTCCTCCCAAGGAGTTCCTGCGGGGTGCCCAAGATGGGTGCCCGCCCACCCCCGCCCCCGTGCTTTACCTTCAGTTTTCTGGCCCCAAGCCTCCTGTTCCAAAGGGACCAATAATGCTTCAGCCCTCAGGATCCAGTTTCTACGTGCAAACCCAGCCTGTGGAGCAGCACCTTCTGCTCAGCTCCAAGAGAGCCACGCGACACACCAGGCGCTCCTGTGAGGAGCCTTTTGTAAGCAGAGGTTCTGCGCAGGGTGACGTGCCTGGCCAAGACAGCGCTTCAGTCAGGCGTGGTCGACGTTGGAACTTTCAATCTCCCAGCAGTGCTTCGGGAAAGGTGTCCATCATTTCGGGCTGGTTGTAAAGTCACCTTTCTGCTGGAGGTGAAGGGTCGTCAGCTTTGAGTTCGTAGAATCCCTGTTACTCGCCGGGTATGATTCAGTGCAGCTAATAGCTAAGCCGGGAGTCTGACAGGCATTGCACGTGACACCGGCCCCCACTCTGTTACCAAGACTGCTTTCCAGAGTTGGAGGTCTGGCTCTCCGCCGGAGCAAGCCGTGTGTCGCCCTGCCCTCTGCATGCACAGAGTGGAGGCCAACCACCCGTGGGGCTGCAGGTTACTCAGAAGCCGCAGTTGACACTTTGGCTACAACGTGTTCTTCCTTGACCTGGGTCCAGGCGTGAGCGAGCCTGCAGTCCTGAGAGGCCTACCGGTGTTAAAGCAGTACCTTCACTAAGGCTTCTCAGAAAGATCTGCACTGCAACACTTGTCACGGCACACGCGGACCTTCCTTTGGCGGCATGGGGGCAGGTTTCCTAACCACTAGCCAAGAAGGCTTTGGGATGAGCTCCTAGTGAGGAACTTGCACACACCGCCACTCGTTCTTTCGAGAAAACTCACTCTTCCTCACTTTGCCTCCCAGGGAACTCCTACGGTGAGGACAAGACGGGCAGCAGGCCTTGTTGTCAGGCAGCTCCGAGCACGCAGCTCCCCGGCTTGCCAACGGGACGGATTTCACTTTTCTCGTCCCGCCCCCTCTTCACGGTTGCCACGCAGCTCATGTAGCTGAAGTTCCCGGGCGGCCAAAGGAGACCCATGTCACGTACTGTACCCCTTCGCTGAAAGCACTTTGGAAAGCCAGTGTTCCTCCAGACGTGAACTGCGCGAGCCAGTGAACGCCTTCGTTTCGCCTAAGCGCATGGGACATCTTGCAAAGGCCTAGCAGTCTTCGGAGGACGACTGCCTCTTTCTCCCTCGAGAGGTGAAGTCCAGGTGCTGCTTCAGGGAGCAAGAGGTCAAGTATGAATTCCGAGAGCTCGTGTAAGCAGGGTGTTTTTCCAAAAGCAGCTCAGGGTTACAAAAGGAGGCCCCCTTGCATTGGCCAGAGGCCCCGTTATAAACGTGCTCTTCCGGCTTCCTCTAAGCTCTCCAAATCGAGCTCTCCGATGGAGGAGAAACGTTGTTGCCCAGCCTCCTGCATACAAAACACTAGAGTCCCAAGACCCTTGTGGCTGGGTGTTGCTCAGCAGGCACAGATGCCACTTCTGCTCCACAGTGACCTTCCTCGGAATACGGTGCAGACGCTCGCATCCTCATCCTTTCAGAGTCTTGAAAGGCACACCAGCCTTTACAGCAGTTCAGTCGGGAAGGCCTCGTTGAAACTGCCGACTGCGACTGTGCTGGTGGAAGGAAACACTGCACCTTACCTTGAGTCTGGCGCTCGGCTGACTTACGCCCTAGATAACCTCCTCTGCTGGAGGTACTCCGAGCAAGCAATTGCCAGCATTCTGTTTCCTTGGGCCAAGTCTCCGTTCCTCCCCGGGTATTCCCGCAGGGTTGAGAAGGTTGGCGACCGCAGGGCGTTCCATTAAGCACTCATCGTCGAAAACACGGACCTTCCTTGCAACACGCGGGCAAGTTTCCTTACCACTGGCCAAGAAGGCTTTGGGATGAGAACCTAGCAAGGAAGTGCACGCACTCCGGTTCGTTCAAGAAAATTCACTCTGCCTCCGGTTGCCTCTCAGGGTAATCCAGGGGTGAATAGAAGACGGGCAACAGGACTGTTTCTCCGGCAGCTCTGAGGACGCAGCTCTCCGGTTTGTCACTGGGGCCAACTGTGCCGTTCCCGTCCCCCTCCACTTTCACGGTTGACACCTAGCTCGTGTACCTGACGTTCAGAAGCAGGCCACGTAGACACATGCCACACACATGGGCCCTTCCATGACAACACTTTGGCAAGCAGGAGTCCTCCTGAGGTGAACGGCGTTGAGCCAGTGAACGCCTTCGTGTCGCCTACCTGACCGTGGAGCTTGCCAAGGCCTGACCGTCTTCAAAGGCTGAGAGCACATGTCTCCAGCTGGATCTGAAGTCGACGTGCTGCTTGCGAGGGGAAGACGTCAGCGATGAATTCTGAGAACCCTTGCCATGGCGGTGTCTGTTCCAGTGCAGCTCAGGTTTACCAACTGGGGTCCCCTTGCATTGCACAGCAGACCAGGGAGAAAACTCTTCCTGAGGATTCTTCTGAGCTGTGGCTATCTGGCTCTCCGACGGAGGAAACACATGGCTGCCTGGCCTTCGGCCTACCAACAGGAGAGCCCAAAGACCATCATGAGGCATGAGGGTGCTCAGAAGGCACAGATGACGCTTTCGGTACACAGTGATTTTCCTCGGAAAACGGTGCAGTCGCGAGCGTCCTCAGATACGTCAAAGGCACACCAGCACTACGGCACTTCAGTGGTGAAAGCCTCGGGTCTACTTGCGACCACCAAGTTTGCTGATGGAAACACTGCCCCTTACTTTGAGTATGCCGCTCAGCCGACATTCGCCTTAGCTGAAGTGGTCTGCTGCAAGACCTCCTGGCAAGGGGTGGCAGGCACACTGTTTCTTTGGAGCAAACTCACGCTTCCTCCCAAGGAGTTCCTGCGGGGTGCCCAAGATGGGTGCCCGCCCACCCCCGCCCCCGTGCTTTACCTTCAGTTTTCTGGCCCCAAGCCTCCTGTTCCAAAGGGACCACTAATGCTTCAGCCCTCAGGATCCAGTTTCTACGTGCAAACCCAGCCTGTGGAGCAGCACCTTCTGCTCAGCTCCAAGAGAGCCACGCGACACACCAGGCGCTCCTGTGAGGAGCCTTTTGTAAGCAGAGGTTCTGCGCAGGGTGACGTGCCTGGCCAAGACAGCGCTTCAGTCAGGCGTGGTCGACGTTGGAACTTTCAATCTCCCAGCAGTGCTTCGGGAAAGGTGTCCATCATTTCGGGCTGGTTGTAAAGTCACCTTTCTGCTGGAGGTGAAGGGTCGTCAGCTTTGAGTTCGTAGAATCCCTGTTACTCGCCGGGTATGATTCAGTGCAGCTAATAGCTAAGCCGGGAGTCTGACAGGCATTGCACGTGACACCGGCCCCCACTCTGTTACCAAGACTGCTTTCCAGAGTTGGAGGTCTGGCTCTCCGCCGGAGCAAGCCGTGTGTCGCCCTGCCCTCTGCATGCACAGAGTGGAGGCCAACCACCCGTGGGGCTGCAGGTTACTCAGAAGCCGCAGTTGACACTTTGGCTACAACGTGTTCTTCCTTGACCTGGGTCCAGGCGTGAGCGAGCCTGCAGTCCTGAGAGGCCTACCGGTGTTAAAGCAGTACCTTCACTAAGGCTTCTCAGAAAGATCTGCACTGCAACACTTCTCACGGCACACGCGGACCTTCCTTTGGCGGCATGGGGGCAGGTTTCCTAACCACTAGCCAAGAAGGCTTTGGGATGAGCTCCTAGTGAGGAACTGCACACACCCCCCCTCGTTCTTTCGAGAAAACTCACTCTTCCTCACTTTGCCTCCCAGGGAACTCCTACGGTGAGGACAAGACGGGCAGCAGGCCTTGTTGTCAGGCAGCTCCGAGCACGCAGCTCCCCGGCTTGCCAACGGGACGGATTTCGCTTTTCTCGTCCCGCCCCCTCTTCACGGTTGCCACGCAGCTCATGTAGCTGAAGTTCCCGGGCGGCCAAAGGAGACCCATGTCACATACTGTACCCCTTCGCTGAAAGCACTTTGGAAAGCCAGTGTTCCTCCGGACGTGAACTGCGCGAGCCAGTGAACGCCTTCGTTTCGCCTAAGCGCATGGGACATCTTGCAAAGGCCTAGCAGTCTTCGGAGGACGACTGCCTCTTTCTCCCTCGAGAGGTGAAGTCCAGGTGCTGCTTCAGGGAGCAAGAGGTCAAGTATGAATTCCGAGAGCTCGTGTAAGCAGGGTGTTTTTCCAAAAGCAGCTCAGGGTTACAAAAGGAGGCCCCCTTGCATTGGCCAGAGGCCCCGTTATAAACGTGCTCTTCCGGCTTCCTCTAAGCTCTCCAAATCGAGCTCTCCGATGGAGGAGAAACGTTGTTGCCCAGCCTCCTGCATACAAAACACTAGAGTCCCAAGACCCTTGTGGCTGGGTGTTGCTCAGCAGGCACAGATGCCACTTCTGCTCCACAGTGACCTTCCTCGGAATACGGTGCAGACGCTCGCATCCTCATCCTTTCAGAGTCTTGAAAGGCACACCAGCCTTTACAGCAGTTCAGTCGGGAAGGCCTCGTTGAAACTGCCGACTGCGACTGTGCTGGTGGAAGGAAACACTGCACCTTACCTTGAGTCTGGCGCTCGGCTGACTTACGCCCTAGATAACCTCCTCTGCTGGAGGTACTCCGAGCAAGCAATTGCCAGCATTCTGTTTCCTTGGGCCAAGTCTCCGTTCCTCCCCGGGTATTCCCGCAGGGTTGAGAAGGTTGGCGACCGCAGGGCGTTCCATTAAGCACTCATCGTCGAAAACACGGACCTTCCTTGCAACACGCGGGCAAGTTTCCTTACCACTGGCCAAGAAGGCTTTGGGATGAGAACCTAGCAAGGAAGTGCACGCACTCCGGTTCGTTCAAGAAAATTCACTCTGCCTCCGGTTGCCTCTCAGGGTAATCCAGGGGTGAATAGAAGACGGGCAACAGGACTGTTTCTCCGGCAGCTCTGAGGACGCAGCTCTCCGGTTTGTCACTGGGGCCAACTGTGCCGTTCCCGTCCCCCTCCACTTTCACGGTTGACACCTAGCTCGTGTACCTGACGTTCAGAAGCAGGCCACGTAGACACATGCCACACACATGGGCCCTTCCATGACAACACTTTGGCAAGCAGGAGTCCTCCTGAGGTGAACGGCGCTGAGCCAGTGAACGCCTTCGTGTCGCCTACCTGACCGTGGAGCTTGCCAAGGCCTGACCGTCTTCAAAGGCTGAGAGCACATGTCTCCAGCTGGATCTGAAGTCGACGTGCTGCTTGCGAGGGGAAGACGTCAGCGATGAATTCTGAGAACCCTTGCCATGGCGGTGTCTGTTCCAGTGCAGCTCAGGTTGACCAACTGGGGTCCCCTTGCATTGCACAGCAGACCAGGGAGAAAACTCTTCCTGAGGATTCTTCTGAGCTGTGGCTATCTGGCTCTCCGACGGAGGAAACACATGGCTGCCTGGCCTTCGGCCTACCAACAGGAGAGCCCAAAGACCATCATGAGGCATGAGGGTGCTCAGAAGGCACAGATGACGCTTTCGGTACACAGTGATTTTCCTCGGAACACGGTGCAGTCGCGAGCGTCCTCAGATACGTCAAAGGCACACCAGCACTACGGCACTTCAGTGGTGAAAGCCTCGGGTCTACTTGCGACCACCAAGTTTGCTGATGGAAACACTGCCCCTTACTTTGAGTATGCCGCTCAGCCGACATTCGCCTTAGCTGAAGTGGTCTGCTGCAAGACCTCCTGGCAAGGAGTGGCAGGCACACTGTTTCTTTGGAGCAAACTCACGCTTCCTCCCAAGGAGTTCCTGCGGGGTGCCCAAGATGGGTGCCCGCCCACCCCCGCCCCCGTGCTTTACCTTCAGTTTTCTGGCCCCAAGCCTCCTGTTCCAAAGGGACCACTAATGCTTCAGCCCTCAGGATCCAGTTTCTACGTGCAAACCCAGCCTGTGGAGCAGCACCTTCTGCTCAGCTCCAAGAGAGCCACGCGACACACCAGGCGCTCCTGTGAGGAGCCTTTTGTAAGCAGAGGTTCTGCGCAGGGTGACGTGCCTGGCCACGACAGCGCTTCAGTCAGGCGTGGTCGACGTTGGAACTTTCAATCTCCCAGCAGTGCTTCGGGAAAGGTGTCCATCATTTCGGGCTGGTTGTAAAGTCACCTTTCTGCTGGAGGTGAAGGGTCGTCAGCTTTGAGTTCGTAGAATCCCTGTTACTCGCCGGGTATGATTCAGTGCAGCTAATAGCTAAGCCGGGAGTCTGACAGGCATTGCACGTGACACCGGCCCCCACTCTGTTACCAAGACTGCTTTCCAGAGTTGGAGGTCTGGCTCTCCGCCGGAGCAAGCCGTGTGTCGCCCTGCCCTCTGCATGCACAGAGTGGAGGCCAACCACCCGTGGGGCTGCAGGTTACTCAGAAGCCGCAGTTGACACTTTGGCTACAACGTGTTCTTCCTTGACCTGGGTCCAGGCGTGAGCGAGCCTGCAGTCCTGAGAGGCCTACCGGTGTTAAAGCAGTACCTTCACTAAGGCTTCTCAGAAAGATCTGCACTGCAACACTTGTCACGGCACACGCGGACCTTCCTTTGGCGGCATGGGTGCAGGTTTCCTAACCACTAGCCAAGAAGGCTTTGGGATGAGCTCCTAGTGAGGAACTGCACACACCCCCCCTCGTTCTTTCGAGAAAACTCACTCTTCCTCACTTTGCCTCCCAGGGAACTCCTACGGTGAGGACAAGACGGGCAGCAGGCCTTGTTGTCAGGCAGCTCCGAGCACGCAGCTCCCCGGCTTGCCAACGGGACGGATTTCGCTTTTCTCGTCCCGCCCCCTCTTCACGGTTGCCACGCAGCTTATGTAGCTGAAGTTCCCGGTCGGCCAAAGGAGACCCATGTCACACACTCTACCCCTTCGCTGAAAGCACTTTGGAAAGCCAGTGTTCCTCCGGACGTGAACTGCGCGAGCCAGTGAACGCCTTCGTTTCGCCTAAGCGCATGGGACATCTTGCAAAGGCCTAGCAGTCTTCGGAGGACGACTGCCTCTTTCTCCCTCGAGAGGTGAAGTCCAGGTGCTGCTTCAGGGAGCAAGAGGTCAAGTATGAATTCCGAGAGCTCGTGTAAGCAGGGTGTTTTTCCAAAAGCAGCTCAGGGTTACAAAAGGAGGCCCCCTTGCATTGGCCAGAGGCCCCGTTATAAACGTGCTCTTCCGGCTTCCTCTAAGCTCTCCAAATCGAGCTCTCCGATGGAGGAGAAACGTTGTTGCCCAGCCTCCTGCATACAAAACACTAGAGTCCCAAGACCCTTGTGGCTGGGTGTTGCTCAGCAGGCACAGATGCCACTTCTGCTCCACAGTGACCTTCCTCGGAATACGGTGCAGACGCTCGCATCCTCATCCTTTCAGAGTCTTGAAAGGCACACCAGCCTTTACAGCAGTTCAGTCGGGAAGGCCTCGTTGAAACTGCCGACTGCGACTGTGCTGGTGGAAGGAAACACTGCACCTTACCTTGAGTCTGGCGCTCGGCTGACTTACGCCCTAGATAACCTCCTCTGCTGGAGGTACTCCGAGCAAGCAATTGCCAGCATTCTGTTTCCTTGGGCCAAGTCTCCATTCCTCCCCGGGTATTCCCGCAGGGTTGAGAAGGTTGGCGACCGCAGGGCGTTCCATTAAGCACTCATCGTCGAAAACACGGACCTTCCTTGCAACACGCGGGCAAGTTTCCTTACCACTGGCCAAGAAGGCTTTGGGATGAGAACCTAGCAAGGAAGTGCACGCACTCCGGTTCGTTCAAGAAAATTCACTCTGCCTCCGGTTGCCTCTCAGGGTAATCCAGGGGTGAATAGAAGACGGGCAACAGGACTGTTTCTCCGGCAGCTCTGAGGACGCAGCTCTCCGGTTTGTCACTGGGGCCAACTGTGCCGTTCCCGTCCCCCTCCACTTTCACGGTTGACACCTAGCTCGTGTACCTGACGTTCAGAAGCAGGCCACGTAGACACATGCCACACACATGGGCCCTTCCATGACAACACTTTGGCAAGCAGGAGTCCTCCTGAGGTGAACGGCGTTGAGCCAGTGAACGCCTTCGTGTCGCCTACCTGACCGTGGAGCTTGCCAAGGCCTGACCGTCTTCAAAGGCTGAGAGCACATGTCTCCAGCTGGATCTGAAGTCGACGTGCTGCTTGCGAGGGGAAGACGTCAGCGATGAATTCTGAGAACCCTTGCCATGGCGGTGTCTGTTCCAGTGCAGCTCAGGTTTACCAACTGGGGTCCCCTTGCATTGCACAGCAGACCAGGGAGAAAACTCTTCCTGAGGATTCTTCTGAGCTGTGGCTATCTGGCTCTCCGACGGAGGAAACACATGGCTGCCTGGCCTTCGGCCTACCAACAGGAGAGCCCAAAGACCATCATGAGGCATGAGGGTGCTCAGAAGGCACAGATGACGCTTTCGGTACACAGTGATTTTCCTCGGAAAACGGTGCAGTCGCGAGCGTCCTCACATACGTCAAAGGCACACCAGCACTACGGCACTTCAGTGGTGAAAGCCTCGGGTCTACTTGCGACCACCAAGTTTGCTGATGGAAACACTGCCCCTTACTTTGAGTATGCCGCTCAGCCGACATTCGCCTTAGCTGAAGTGGTCTGCTGCAAGACCTCCTGGCAAGGAGTGGCAGGCACACTGTTTCTTTGGAGCAAACTCACGCTTCCTCCCAAGGAGTTCCTGCGGGGTGCCCAAGATGGGTGCCCGCCCACCCCCGCCCCCGTGCTTTACCTTCAGTTTTCTGGCCCCAAGCCTCCTGTTCCAAAGGGACCAATAATGCTTCAGCCCTCAGGATCCAGTTTCTACGTGCAAACCCAGCCTGTGGAGCAGCACCTTCTGCTCAGCTCCAAGAGAGCCACGCGACACACCAGGCGCTCCTGTGAGGAGCCTTTTGTAAGCAGAGGTTCTGCGCAGGGTGACGTGCCTGGCCAAGACAGCGCTTCAGTCAGGCGTGGTCGACGTTGGAACTTTCAATCTCCCAGCAGTGCTTCGGGAAAGGTGTCCATCATTTCGGGCTGGTTGTAAAGTTACCTTTCTGCTGGAGGTGAAGGGTCGTCAGCTTTGAGTTCGTAGAATCCCTGTTACTCGCCGGGTATGATTCAGTGCAGCTAATAGCTAAGCCGGGAGTCTGACAGGCATTGCACGTGACACCGGCCCCCACTCTGTTACCAAGACTGCTTTCCAGAGTTGGAGGTCTGGCTCTCCGCCGGAGCAAGCCGTGTGTCGCCCTGCCCTCTGCATGCACAGAGTGGAGGCCAACCACCCGTGGGGCTGCAGGTTACTCAGAAGCCGCAGTTGACACTTTGGCTACTACGTGTTCTTCCTTGACCTGGGTCCAGGCGTGAGCGAGCCTGCAGTCCTGAGAGGCCTACCGGTGTTAAAGCAGTACCTTCACTAAGGCTTCTCAGAAAGATCTGCACTGCAACACTTCTCACGGCACACGCGGACCTTCCTTTGGCGGCATGGGGGCAGGTTTCCTAACCACTAGCCAAGAAGGCTTTGGGATGAGCTCCTAGTGAGGAACTGCACACACCCCCCCTCGTTCTTTCGAGAAAACTCACTCTTCCTCACTTTGCCTCCCAGGGAACTCCTACGGTGAGGACAAGACGGGCAGCAGGCCTTGTTGTCAGGCAGCTCCGAGCACGCAGCTCCCCGGCTTGCCAACGGGACGGATTTCGCTTTTCTCGTCCCGCCCCCTCTTCACGGTTGCCACGCAGCTCATGTAGCTGAAGTTCCCGGGCGGCCAAAGGAGACCCATGTCACATACTGTACCCCTTCGCTGAAAGCACTTTGGAAAGCCAGTGTTCCTCCGGACGTGAACTGCGCGAGCCAGTGAACGCCTTCGTTTCGCCTAAGCTCATGGGACATCTTGCAAAGGCCTAGCAGTCTTCGGAGGACGACTGCCTCTTTCTCCCTCGAGAGGTGAAGTCCAGGTGCTGCTTCAGGGAGCAAGAGGTCAAGTATGAATTCCGAGAGCTCGTGTAAGCAGGGTGTTTTTCCAAAAGCAGCTCAGGGTTACAAAAGGAGGCCCCCTTGCATTGGCCAGAGGCCCCGTTATAAACGTGCTCTTCCGGCTTCCTCTAAGCTCTCCAAATCGAGCTCTCCGATGGAGGAGAAACGTTGTTGCCCAGCCTCCTGCATACAAAACACTAGAGTCCCAAGACCCTTGTGGCTGGGTGTTGCTCAGCAGGCACAGATGCCACTTCTGCTCCACAGTGACCTTCCTCGGAATACGGTGCAGACGCTCGCATCCTCATCCTTTCAGAGTCTTGAAAGGCACACCAGCCTTTACAGCAGTTCAGTCGGGAAGGCCTCGTTGAAACTGCCGACTGCGACTGTGCTGGTGGAAGGAAACACTGCACCTTACCTTGAGTCTGGCGCTCGGCTGACTTACGCCCTAGATAACCTCCTCTGCTGGAGGTACTCCGAGCAAGCAATTGCCAGCATTCTGTTTCCTTGGGCCAAGTCTCCGTTCCTCCCCGGGTATTCCCGCAGGGTTGAGAAGGTTGGCGACCGCAGGGCGTTCCATTAAGCACTCATCGTCGAAAACACGGACCTTCCTTGCAACACGCGGGCAAGTTTCCTTACCACTGGCCAAGAAGGCTTTGGGATGAGAACCTAGCAAGGAAGTGCACGCACTCCGGTTCGTTCAAGAAAATTCACTCTGCCTCCGGTTGCCTCTCAGGGTAATCCAGGGGTGAATAGAAGACGGGCAACAGGACTGTTTCTCCGGCAGCTCTGAGGACGCAGCTCTCCGGTTTGTCACTGGGGCCAACTGTGCCGTTCCCGTCCCCCTCCACTTTCACGGTTGACACCTAGCTCGTGTACCTGACGTTCAGAAGCAGGCCACGTAGACACATGCCACACACATGGGCCCTTCCATGACAACACTTTGGCAAGCAGGAGTCCTCCTGAGGTGAACGGCGTTGAGCCAGTGAACGCCTTCGTGTCGCCTACCTGACCGTGGAGCTTGCCAAGGCCTGACCGTCTTCAAAGGCTGAGAGCACATGTCTCCAGCTGGATCTGAAGTCGACGTGCTGCTTGCGAGGGGAAGACGTCAGCGATGAATTCTGAGAACCCTTGCCATGGCGGTGTCTGTTCCAGTGCAGCTCAGGTTTACCAACTGGGGTCCCCTTGCATTGCACAGCAGACCAGGGAGAAAACTCTTCCTGAGGATTCTTCTGAGCTGTGGCTATCTGGCTCTCCGACGGAGGAAACACATGGCTGCCTGGCCTTCGGCCTACCAACAGGAGAGCCCAAAGACCATCATGAGGCATGAGGGTGCTCAGAAGGCACAGATGACGCTTTCGGTACACAGTGATTTTCCTCGGAAAACGGTGCAGTCGCGAGCGTCCTCACATACGTCAAAGGCACACCAGCACTACGGCACTTCAGTGGTGAAAGCCTCGGGTCTACTTGCGACCACCAAGTTTGCTGATGGAAACACTGCCCCTTACTTTGAGTATGCCGCTCAGCCGACATTCGCCTTAGCTGAAGTGGTCTGCTGCAAGACCTCCTGGCAAGGAGTGGCAGGCACACTGTTTCTTTGGAGCAAACTCACGCTTCCTCCCAAGGAGTTCCTGCGGGGTGCCCAAGATGGGTGCCCGCCCACCCCCGCCCCCGTGCTTTACCTTCAGTTTTCTGGCCCCAAGCCTCCTGTTCCAAAGGGACCAATAATGCTTCAGCCCTCAGGATCCAGTTTCTACGTGCAAACCCAGCCTGTGGAGCAGCACCTTCTGCTCAGCTCCAAGAGAGCCACGCGACACACCAGGCGCTCCTGTGAGGAGCCTTTTGTAAGCAGAGGTTCTGCGCAGGGTGACGTGCCTGGCCAAGACAGCGCTTCAGTCAGGCGTGGTCGACGCTGGAACTTTCAATCTCCCAGCAGTGCTTCGGGAAAGGTGTCCATCATTTCGGGCTGGTTGTAAAGTCACCTTTCTGCTGGAGGTGAAGGGTCGTCAGCTTTGAGTTCGTAGAATCCCTGTTACTCGCCGGGTATGATTCAGTGCAGCTAATAGCTAAGCCGGGAGTCTGACAGGCATTGCACGTGACACCGGCCCCCACTCTGTTACCAAGACTGCTTTCCAGAGTTGGAGGTCTGGCTCTCCGCCGGAGCAAGCCGTGTGTCGCCCTGCCCTCTGCATGCACAGAGTGGAGGCCAACCACCCGTGGGGCTGCAGGTTACTCAGAAGCCGCAGTTGACACTTTGGCTACTACGTGTTCTTCCTTGACCTGGGTCCAGGCGTGAGCGAGCCTGCAGTCCTGAGAGGCCTACCGGTGTTAAAGCAGTACCTTCACTAAGGCTTCTCAGAAAGATCTGCACTGCAACACTTCTCACGGCACACGCGGACCTTCCTTTGGCGGCATGGGGGCAGGTTTCCTAACCACTAGCCAAGAAGGCTTTGGGATGAGCTCCTAGTGAGGAACTGCACACACCCCCCCTCGTTCTTTCGAGAAAACTCACTCTTCCTCACTTTGCCTCCCAGGGAACTCCTACGGTGAGGACAAGACGGGCAGCAGGCCTTGTTGTCAGGCAGCTCCGAGCACGCAGCTCCCCGGCTTGCCAACGGGACGGATTTCGCTTTTCTCGTCCCGCCCCCTCTTCACGGTTGCCACGCAGCTCATGTAGCTGAAGTTCCCGGGCGGCCAAAGGAGACCCATGTCACATACTGTACCCCTTCGCTGAAAGCACTTTGGAAAGCCAGTGTTCCTCCGGACGTGAACTGCGCGAGCCAGTGAACGCCTTCGTTTCGCCTAAGCTCATGGGACATCTTGCAAAGGCCTAGCAGTCTTCGGAGGACGACTGCCTCTTTCTCCCTCGAGAGGTGAAGTCCAGGTGCTGCTTCAGGGAGCAAGAGGTCAAGTATGAATTCCGAGAGCTCGTGTAAGCAGGGTGTTTTTCCAAAAGCAGCTCAGGGTTACAAAAGGAGGCCCCCTTGCATTGGCCAGAGGCCCCGTTATAAACGTGCTCTTCCGGCTTCCTCTAAGCTCTCCAAATCGAGCTCTCCGATGGAGGAGAAACGTTGTTGCCCAGCCTCCTGCATACAAAACACTAGAGTCCCAAGACCCTTGTGGCTGGGTGTTGCTCAGCAGGCACAGATGCCACTTCTGCTCCACAGTGACCTTCCTCGGAATACGGTGCAGACGCTCGCATCCTCATCCTTTCAGAGTCTTGAAAGGCACACCAGCCTTTACAGCAGTTCAGTCGGGAAGGCCTCGTTGAAACTGCCGACTGCGACTGTGCTGGTGGAAGGAAACACTGCACCTTACCTTGAGTCTGGCGCTCGGCTGACTTACGCCCTAGATAACCTCCTCTGCTGGAGGTACTCCGAGCAAGCAATTGCCAGCATTCTGTTTCCTTGGGCCAAGTCTCCGTTCCTCCCCGGGTATTCCCGCAGGGTTGAGAAGGTTGGCGACCGCAGGGCGTTCCATTAAGCACTCATCGTCGAAAACACGGACCTTCCTTGCAACACGCGGGCAAGTTTCCTTACCACTGGCCAAGAAGGCTTTGGGATGAGAACCTAGCAAGGAACTGCACGCACTCCGGTTCGTTCAAGAAAATTCACTCTGCCTCTGGTTGCCTCTCAGGGTAATCCAGGGGTGAATAGAAGACGGGCAACAGGACTGTTTCTCCGGCAGCTCTGAGGACGCAGCTCTCCGGTTTGTCACTGGGGCCAACTGTGCCGTTCCCGTCCCCCTCCACTTTCACGGTTGACACCTAGCTCGTGTACCTGACGTTCAGAAGCAGGCCACGTAGACACATGCCACACACATGGGCCCTTCCATGACAACACTTTGGCAAGCAGGAGTCCTCCTGAGGTGAACGGCGTTGAGCCAGTGAACGCCTTCGTGTCGCCTACCTGACCGTGGAGCTTGCCAAGGCCTGACCGTCTTCAAAGGCTGAGAGCACATGTCTCCAGCTGGATCTGAAGTCGACGTGCTGCTTGCGAGGGGAAGACGTCAGCGATGAATTCTGAGAACCCTTGCCATGGCGGTGTCTGTTCCAGTGCAGCTCAGGTTGACCAACTGGGGTCCCCTTGCATTGCACAGCAGACCAGGGAGAAAACTCTTCCTGAGGATTCTTCTGAGCTGTGGCTATCTGGCTCTCCGACGGAGGAAACACATGGCTGCCTGGCCTTCGGCCTACCAACAGGAGAGCCCAAAGACCATCATGAGGCATGAGGGTGCTCAGAAGGCACAGATGACGCTTTCGGTACACAGTGATTTTCCTCGGAACACGGTGCAGTCGCGATCGTCCTCAGATACGTCAAAGGCACACCAGCACTACGGCACTTCAGTGGTGAAAGCCTCGGGTCTACTTGCGACCACCAAGTTTGCTGATGGAAACACTGCCCCTTACTTTGAGTATGCCGCTCAGCCGACATTCGCCTTAGCTGAAGTGGTCTGCTGCAAGACCTCCTGGCAAGGAGTGGCAGGCACACTGTTTCTTTGGAGCAAACTCACGCTTCCTCCCAAGGAGTTCCTGCGGGGTGCCCAAGATGGGTGCCCGCCCACCCCCGCCCCCGTGCTTTACCTTCAGTTTTCTGGCCCCAAGCCTCCTGTTCCAAAGGGACCACTAATGCTTCAGCCCTCAGGATCCAGTTTCTACGTGCAAACCCAGCCTGTGGAGCAGCACCTTCTGCTCAGCTCCAAGAGAGCCACGCGACACACCAGGCGCTCCTGTGAGGAGCCTTTTGTAAGCAGAGGTTCTGCGCAGGGTGACGTGCCTGGCCACGACAGCGCTTCAGTCAGGCGTGGTCGACGTTGGAACTTTCAATCTCCCAGCAGTGCTTCGGGAAAGGTGTCCATCATTTCGGGCTGGTTGTAAAGTCACCTTTCTGCTGGAGGTGAAGGGTCGTCAGCTTTGAGTTCGTAGAATCCCTGTTACTCGCCGGGTATGATTCAGTGCAGCTAATAGCTAAGCCGGGAGTCTGACAGGCATTGCACGTGACACCGGCCCCCACTCTGTTACCAAGACTGCTTTCCAGAGTTGGAGGTCTGGCTCTCCGCCGGAGCAAGCCGTGTGTCGCCCTGCCCTCTGCATGCACAGAGTGGAGGCCAACCACCCGTGGGGCTGCAGGTTACTCAGAAGCCGCAGTTGACACTTTGGCTACAACGTGTTCTTCCTTGACCTGGGTCCAGGCGTGAGCGAGCCTGCAGTCCTGAGAGGCCTACCGGTGTTAAAGCAGTACCTTCACTAAGGCTTCTCAGAAAGATCTGCACTGCAACACTTCTCACGGCACACGCGGACCTTCCTTTGGCGGCATGGGGGCAGGTTTCCTAACCACTAGCCAAGAAGGCTTTGGGATGAGCTCCTAGTGAGGAACTTGCACACACCGCCACTCGTTCTTTCGAGAAAACTCACTCTTCCTCACTTTGCCTCCCAGGGAACTCCTACGGTGAGGACAAGACGGGCAGCAGGCCTTGTTGTCAGGCAGCTCCGAGCACGCAGCTCCCCGGCTTGCCAACGGGACGGATTTCACTTTTCTCGTCCCGCCCCCTCTTCACGGTTGCCACGCAGCTCATGTAGCTGAAGTTCCCGGGCGGCCAAAGGAGACCCATGTCACGTACTGTACCCCTTCGCTGAAAGCACTTTGGAAAGCCAGTGTTCCTCCGGACGTGAACTGCGCGAGCCAGTGAACGCCTTCGTTTCGCCTAAGCTCATGGGACATCTTGCAAAGGCCTAGCAGTCTTCGGAGGACGACTGCCTCTTTCTCCCTCGAGAGGTGAAGTCCAGGTGCTGCTTCAGGGAGCAAGAGGTCAAGTATGAATTCCGAGAGCTCGTGTAAGCAGGGTGTTTTTCCAAAAGCAGCTCAGGGTTACAAAAGGAGGCCCCCTTGCATTGGCCAGAGGCCCCGTTATAAACGTGCTCTTCCGGCTTCCTCTAAGCTCTCCAAATCGAGCTCTCCGATGGAGGAGAAACGTTGTTGCCCAGCCTCCTGCATACAAAACACTAGAGTCCCAAGACCCTTGTGGCTGGGTGTTGCTCAGCAGGCACAGATGCCACTTCTGCTCCACAGTGACCTTCCTCGGAATACGGTGCAGACGCTCGCATCCTCATCCTTTCAGAGTCTTGAAAGGCACACCAGCCTTTACAGCAGTTCAGTCGGGAAGGCCTCGTTGAAACTGCCGACTGCGACTGTGCTGGTGGAAGGAAACACTGCACCTTACCTTGAGTCTGGCGCTCGGCTGACTTACGCCCTAGATAACCTCCTCTGCTGGAGGTACTCCGAGCAAGCAATTGCCAGCATTCTGTTTCCTTGGGCCAAGTCTCCGTTCCTCCCCGGGTATTCCCGCAGGGTTGAGAAGGTTGGCGACCGCAGGGCGTTCCATTAAGCACTCATCGTCCAAAACACGGACCTTCCTTGCAACACGCGGGCAAGTTTCCTTACCACTGGCCAAGAAGGCTTTGGGATGAGAACCTAGCAAGGAAGTGCACGCACTCCGGTTCGTTCAAGAAAATTCACTCTGCCTCCGGTTGCCTCTCAGGGTAATCCAGGGGTGAATAGAAGACGGGCAACAGGACTGTTTCTCCGGCAGCTCTGAGGACGCAGCTCTCCGGTTTGTCACTGGGGCCAACTGTGCCGTTCCCGTCCCCCTCCACTTTCACGGTTGACACCTAGCTCGTGTACCTGACGTTCAGAAGCAGGCCACGTAGACACATGCCACACACATGGGCCCTTCCATGACAACACTTTGGCAAGCAGGAGTCCTCCTGAGGTGAACGGCGCTGAGCCAGTGAACGCCTTCGTGTCGCCTACCTGACCGTGGAGCTTGCCAAGGCCTGACCGTCTTCAAAGGCTGAGAGCACATGTCTCCAGCTGGATCTGAAGTCGACGTGCTGCTTGCGAGGGGAAGACGTCAGCGATGAATTCTGAGAACCCTTGCCATGGCGGTGTCTGTTCCAGTGCAGCTCAGGTTGACCAACTGGGGTCCCCTTGCATTGCACAGCAGACCAGGGAGAAAACTCTTCCTGAGGATTCTTCTGAGCTGTGGCTATCTGGCTCTCCGACGGAGGAAACACATGGCTGCCTGGCCTTCGGCCTACCAACAGGAGAGCCCAAAGACCAGCATGAGGCATGAGGGTGCTCAGAAGGCACAGATGACGCTTTCGGTACACAGTGATTTTCCTCGGAACACGGTGCAGTCGCGAGCGTCCTCAGATACGTCAAAGGCACACCAGCACTACGGCACTTCAGTGGTGAAAGCCTCGGGTCTACTTGCGACCACCAAGTTTGCTGATGGAAACACTGCCCCTTACTTTGAGTATGCCGCTCAGCCGACATTCGCCTTAGCTGAAGTGGTCTGCTGCAAGACCTCCTGGCAAGGAGTGGCAGGCACACTGTTTCTTTGGAGCAAACTCACGCTTCCTCCCAAGGAGTTCCTGCGGGGTGCCCAAGATGGGTGCCCGCCCACCCCCGCCCCCGTGCTTTACCTTCAGTTTTCTGGCCCCAAGCCTCCTGTTCCAAAGGGACCACTAATGCTTCAGCCCTCAGGATCCAGTTTCTACGTGCAAACCCAGCCTGTGGAGCAGCACCTTCTGCTCAGCTCCAAGAGAGCCACGCGACACACCAGGCGCTCCTGTGAGGAGCCTTTTGTAAGCAGAGGTTCTGCGCAGGGTGACGTGCCTGGCCACGACAGCGCTTCAGTCAGGCGTGGTCGACGTTGGAACTTTCAATCTCCCAGCAGTGCTTCGGGAAAGGTGTCCATCATTTCGGGCTGGTTGTAAAGTCACCTTTCTGCTGGAGGTGAAGGGTCGTCAGCTTTGAGTTCGTAGAATCCCTGTTACTCGCCGGGTATGATTCAGTGCAGCTAATAGCTAAGCCGGGAGTCTGACAGGCATTGCACGTGACACCGGCCCCCACTCTGTTACCAAGACTGCTTTCCAGAGTTGGAGGTCTGGCTCTCCGCCGGAGCAAGCCGTGTGTCGCCCTGCCCTCTGCATGCACAGAGTGGAGGCCAACCACCCGTGGGGCTGCAGGTTACTCAGAAGCCGCAGTTGACACTTTGGCTACAACGTGTTCTTCCTTGACCTGGGTCCAGGCGTGAGCGAGCCTGCAGTCCTGAGAGGCCTACCGGTGTTAAAGCAGTACCTTCACTAAGGCTTCTCAGAAAGATCTGCACTGCAACACTTCTCACGGCACACGCGGACCTTCCTTTGGCGGCATGGGGGCAGGTTTCCTAACCACTAGCCAAGAAGGCTTTGGGATGAGCTCCTAGTGAGGAACTGCACACACCCCCCCTCGTTCTTTCGAGAAAACTCACTCTTCCTCACTTTGCCTCCCAGGGAACTCCTACGGTGAGGACAAGACGGGCAGCAGGCCTTGTTGTCAGGCAGCTCCGAGCACGCAGCTCCCCGGCTTGCCAACGGGACGGATTTCGCTTTTCTCGTCCCGCCCCCTCTTCACGGTTGCCACGCAGCTTATGTAGCTGAAGTTCCCGGTCGGCCAAAGGAGACCCATGTCACACACTCTACCCCTTCGCTGAAAGCACTTTGGAAAGCCAGTGTTCCTCCGGACGTGAACTGCGCGAGCCAGTGAACGCCTTCGTTTCGCCTAAGCGCATGGGACATCTTGCAAAGGCCTAGCAGTCTTCGGAGGACGACTGCCTCTTTCTCCCTCGAGAGGTGAAGTCCAGGTGCTGCTTCAGGGAGCAAGAGGTCAAGTATGAATTCCGAGAGCTCGTGTAAGCAGGGTGTTTTTCCAAAAGCAGCTCAGGGTTACAAAAGGAGGCCCCCTTGCATTGGCCAGAGGCCCCGTTATAAACGTGCTCTTCCGGCTTCCTCTAAGCTCTCCAAATCGAGCTCTCCGATGGAGGAGAAACGTTGTTGCCCAGCCTCCTGCATACAAAACACTAGAGTCCCAAGACCCTTGTGGCTGGGTGTTGCTCAGCAGGCACAGATGCCACTTCTGCTCCACAGTGACCTTCCTCGGAATACGGTGCAGACGCTCGCATCCTCATCCTTTCAGAGTCTTGAAAGGCACACCAGCCTTTACAGCAGTTCAGTCGGGAAGGCCTCGTTGAAACTGCCGACTGCGACTGTGCTGGTGGAAGGAAACACTGCACCTTACCTTGAGTCTGGCGCTCGGCTGACTTACGCCCTAGATAACCTCCTCTGCTGGAGGTACTCCGAGCAAGCAATTGCCAGCATTCTGTTTCCTTGGGCCAAGTCTCCATTCCTCCCCGGGTATTCCCGCAGGGTTGAGAAGGTTGGCGACCGCAGGGCGTTCCATTAAGCACTCATCGTCGAAAACACGGACCTTCCTTGCAACACGCGGGCAAGTTTCCTTACCACTGGCCAAGAAGGCTTTGGGATGAGAACCTAGCAAGGAAGTGCACGCACTCCGGTTCGTTCAAGAAAATTCACTCTGCCTCCGGTTGCCTCTCAGGGTAATCCAGGGGTGAATAGAAGACGGGCAACAGGACTGTTTCTCCGGCAGCTCTGAGGACGCAGCTCTCCGGTTTGTCACTGGGGCCAACTGTGCCGTTCCCGTCCCCCTCCACTTTCACGGTTGACACCTAGCTCGTGTACCTGACGTTCAGAAGCAGGCCACGTAGACACATGCCACACACATGGGCCCTTCCATGACAACACTTTGGCAAGCAGGAGTCCTCCTGAGGTGAACGGCGTTGAGCCAGTGAACGCCTTCGTGTCGCCTACCTGACCGTGGAGCTTGCCAAGGCCTGACCGTCTTCAAAGGCTGAGAGCACATGTCTCCAGCTGGATCTGAAGTCGACGTGCTGCTTGCGAGGGGAAGACGTCAGCGATGAATTCTGAGAACCCTTGCCATGGCGGTGTCTGTTCCAGTGCAGCTCAGGTTTACCAACTGGGGTCCCCTTGCATTGCACAGCAGACCAGGGAGAAAACTCTTCCTGAGGATTCTTCTGAGCTGTGGCTATCTGGCTCTCCGACGGAGGAAACACATGGCTGCCTGGCCTTCGGCCTACCAACAGGAGAGCCCAAAGACCATCATGAGGCATGAGGGTGCTCAGAAGGCACAGATGACGCTTTCGGTACACAGTGATTTTCCTCGGAAAACGGTGCAGTCGCGAGCGTCCTCACATACGTCAAAGGCACACCAGCACTACGGCACTTCAGTGGTGAAAGCCTCGGGTCTACTTGCGACCACCAAGTTTGCTGATGGAAACACTGCCCCTTACTTTGAGTATGCCGCTCAGCCGACATTCGCCTTAGCTGAAGTGGTCTGCTGCAAGACCTCCTGGCAAGGAGTGGCAGGCACACTGTTTCTTTGGAGCAAACTCACGCTTCCTCCCAAGGAGTTCCTGCGGGGTGCCCAAGATGGGTGCCCGCCCACCCCCGCCCCCGTGCTTTACCTTCAGTTTTCTGGCCCCAAGCCTCCTGTTCCAAAGGGACCAATAATGCTTCAGCCCTCAGGATCCAGTTTCTACGTGCAAACCCAGCCTGTGGAGCAGCACCTTCTGCTCAGCTCCAAGAGAGCCACGCGACACACCAGGCGCTCCTGTGAGGAGCCTTTTGTAAGCAGAGGTTCTGCGCAGGGTGACGTGCCTGGCCAAGACAGCGCTTCAGTCAGGCGTGGTCGACATTGGAACTTTCAATCTCCCAGCAGTGCTTCGGGAAAGGTGTCCATCATTTCGGGCTGGTTGTAAAGTTACCTTTCTGCTGGAGGTGAAGGGTCGTCAGCTTTGAGTTCGTAGAATCCCTGTTACTCGCCGGGTATGATTCAGTGCAGCTAATAGCTAAGCCGGGAGTCTGACAGGCATTGCACGTGACACCGGCCCCCACTCTGTTACCAAGACTGCTTTCCAGAGTTGGAGGTCTGGCTCTCCGCCGGAGCAAGCCGTGTGTCGCCCTGCCCTCTGCATGCACAGAGTGGAGGCCAACCACCCGTGGGGCTGCAGGTTACTCAGAAGCCGCAGTTGACACTTTGGCTACTACGTGTTCTTCCTTGACCTGGGTCCAGGCGTGAGCGAGCCTGCAGTCCTGAGAGGCCTACCGGTGTTAAAGCAGTACCTTCACTAAGGCTTCTCAGAAAGATCTGCACTGCAACACTTCTCACGGCACACGCGGACCTTCCTTTGGCGGCATGGGGGCAGGTTTCCTAACCACTAGCCAAGAAGGCTTTGGGATGAGCTCCTAGTGAGGAACTGCACACACCCCCCCTCGTTCTTTCGAGAAAACTCACTCTTCCTCACTTTGCCTCCCAGGGAACTCCTACGGTGAGGACAAGACGGGCAGCAGGCCTTGTTGTCAGGCAGCTCCGAGCACGCAGCTCCCCGGCTTGCCAACGGGACGGATTTCGCTTTTCTCGTCCCGCCCCCTCTTCACGGTTGCCACGCAGCTCATGTAGCTGAAGTTCCCGGGCGGCCAAAGGAGACCCATGTCACATACTGTACCCCTTCGCTGAAAGCACTTTGGAAAGCCAGTGTTCCTCCGGACGTGAACTGCGCGAGCCAGTGAACGCCTTCGTTTCGCCTAAGCTCATGGGACATCTTGCAAAGGCCTAGCAGTCTTCGGAGGACGACTGCCTCTTTCTCCCTCGAGAGGTGAAGTCCAGGTGCTGCTTCAGGGAGCAAGAGGTCAAGTATGAATTCCGAGAGCTCGTGTAAGCAGGGTGTTTTTCCAAAAGCAGCTCAGGGTTACAAAAGGAGGCCCCCTTGCATTGGCCAGAGGCCCCGTTATAAACGTGCTCTTCCGGCTTCCTCTAAGCTCTCCAAATCGAGCTCTCCGATGGAGGAGAAACGTTGTTGCCCAGCCTCCTGCATACAAAACACTAGAGTCCCAAGACCCTTGTGGCTGGGTGTTGCTCAGCAGGCACAGATGCCACTTCTGCTCCACAGTGACCTTCCTCGGAATACGGTGCAGACGCTCGCATCCTCATCCTTTCAGAGTCTTGAAAGGCACACCAGCCTTTACAGCAGTTCAGTCGGGAAGGCCTCGTTGAAACTGCCGACTGCGACTGTGCTGGTGGAAGGAAACACTGCACCTTACCTTGAGTCTGGCGCTCGGCTGACTTACGCCCTAGATAACCTCCTCTGCTGGAGGTACTCCGAGCAAGCAATTGCCAGCATTCTGTTTCCTTGGGCCAAGTCTCCGTTCCTCCCCGGGTATTCCCGCAGGGTTGAGAAGGTTGGCGACCGCAGGGCGTTCCATTAAGCACTCATCGTCGAAAACACGGACCTTCCTTGCAACACGCGGGCAAGTTTCCTTACCACTGGCCAAGAAGGCTTTGGGATGAGAACCTAGCAAGGAACTGCACGCACTCCGGTTCGTTCAAGAAAATTCACTCTGCCTCCGGTTGCCTCTCAGGGTAATCCAGGGGTGAATAGAAGACGGGCAACAGGACTGTTTCTCCGGCAGCTCTGAGGACGCAGCTCTCCGGTTTGTCACTGGGGCCAACTGTGCCGTTCCCGTCCCCCTCCACTTTCACGGTTGACACCTAGCTCGTGTACCTGACGTTCAGAAGCAGGCCACGTAGACACATGCCACACACATGGGCCCTTCCATGACAACACTTTGGCAAGCAGGAGTCCTCCTGAGGTGAACGGCGTTGAGCCAGTGAACGCCTTCGTGTCGCCTACCTGACCGTGGAGCTTGCCAAGGCCTGACCGTCTTCAAAGGCTGAGAGCACATGTCTCCAGCTGGATCTGAAGTCGACGTGCTGCTTGCGAGGGGAAGACGTCAGCGATGAATTCTGAGAACCCTTGCCATGGCGGTGTCTGTTCCAGTGCAGCTCAGGTTGACCAACTGGGGTCCCCTTGCATTGCACAGCAGACCAGGGAGAAAACTCTTCCTGAGGATTCTTCTGAGCTGTGGCTATCTGGCTCTCCGACGGAGGAAACACATGGCTGCCTGGCCTTCGGCCTACCAACAGGAGAGCCCAAAGACCATCATGAGGCATGAGGGTGCTCAGAAGGCACAGATGACGCTTTCGGTACACAGTGATTTTCCTCGGAAAACGGTGCAGTCGCGAGCGTCCTCACATACGTCAAAGGCACACCAGCACTACGGCACTTCAGTGGTGAAAGCCTCGGGTCTACTTGCGACCACCAAGTTTGCTGATGGAAACACTGCCCCTTACTTTGAGTATGCCGCTCAGCCGACATTCGCCTTAGCTGAAGTGGTCTGCTGCAAGACCTCCTGGCAAGGAGTGGCAGGCACACTGTTTCTTTGGAGCAAACTCACGCTTCCTCCCAAGGAGTTCCTGCGGGGTGCCCAAGATGGGTGCCCGCCCACCCCCGCCCCCGTGCTTTACCTTCAGTTTTCTGGCCCCAAGCCTCCTGTTCCAAAGGGACCAATAATGCTTCAGCCCTCAGGATCCAGTTTCTACGTGCAAACCCAGCCTGTGGAGCAGCACCTTCTGCTCAGCTCCAAGAGAGCCACGCGACACACCAGGCGCTCCTGTGAGGAGCCTTTTGTAAGCAGAGGTTCTGCGCAGGGTGACGTGCCTGGCCAAGACAGCGCTTCAGTCAGGCGTGGTCGACGTTGGAACTTTCAATCTCCCAGCAGTGCTTCGGGAAAGGTGTCCATCATTTCGGGCTGGTTGTAAAGTCACCTTTCTGCTGGAGGTGAAGGGTCGTCAGCTTTGAGTTCGTAGAATCCCTGTTACTCGCCGGGTATGATTCAGTGCAGCTAATAGCTAAGCCGGGAGTCTGACAGGCATTGCACGTGACACCGGCCCCCACTCTGTTACCAAGACTGCTTTCCAGAGTTGGAGGTCTGGCTCTCCGCCGGAGCAAGCCGTGTGTCGCCCTGCCCTCTGCATGCACAGAGTGGAGGCCAACCACCCGTGGGGCTGCAGGTTACTCAGAAGCCGCAGTTGACACTTTGGCTACTACGTGTTCTTCCTTGACCTGGGTCCAGGCGTGAGCGAGCCTGCAGTCCTGAGAGGCCTACCGGTGTTAAAGCAGTACCTTCACTAAGGCTTCTCAGAAAGATCTGCACTGCAACACTTCTCACGGCACACGCGGACCTTCCTTTGGCGGCATGGGGGCAGGTTTCCTAACCACTAGCCAAGAAGGCTTTGGGATGAGCTCCTAGTGAGGAACTGCACACACCCCCCCTCGTTCTTTCGAGAAAACTCACTCTTCCTCACTTTGCCTCCCAGGGAACTCCTACGGTGAGGACAAGACGGGCAGCAGGCCTTGTTGTCAGGCAGCTCCGAGCACGCAGCTCCCCGGCTTGCCAACGGGACGGATTTCGCTTTTCTCGTCCCGCCCCCTCTTCACGGTTGCCACGCAGCTCATGTAGCTGAAGTTCCCGGGCGGCCAAAGGAGACCCATGTCACATACTGTACCCCTTCGCTGAAAGCACTTTGGAAGGCCAGTGTCCCTCCGGACGTGAACTGCGCGAGCCAGTGAACGCCTTCGTTTCGCCTAAGCTCATGGGACATCTTGCAAAGGCCTAGCAGTCTTCGGAGGACGACTGCCTCTTTCTCCCTCGAGAGGTGAAGTCCAGGTGCTGCTTCAGGGAGCAAGAGGTCAAGTATGAATTCCGAGAGCTCGTGTAAGCAGGGTGTTTTTCCAAAAGCAGCTCAGGGTTACAAAAGGAGGCCCCCTTGCATTGGCCAGAGGCCCCGTTATAAACGTGCTCTTCCGGCTTCCTCTAAGCTCTCCAAATCGAGCTCTCCGATGGAGGAGAAACGTTGTTGCCCAGCCTCCTGCATACAAAACACTAGAGTCCCAAGACCCTTGTGGCTGGGTGTTGCTCAGCAGGCACAGATGCCACTTCTGCTCCACAGTGACCTTCCTCGGAATACGGTGCAGACGCTCGCATACTCATCCTTTCAGAGTCTTGAAAGGCACACCAGCCTTTACAGCAGTTCAGTCGGGAAGGCCTCGTTGAAACTGCCGACTGCGACTGTGCTGGTGGAAGGAAACACTGCACCTTACCTTGAGTCTGGCGCTCGGCTGACTTACGCCCTAGATAACCTCCTCTGCTGGAGGTACTCCGAGCAAGCAATTGCCAGCATTCTGTTTCCTTGGGCCAAGTCTCCGTTCCTCCCCGGGTATTCCCGCAGGGTTGAGAAGGTTGGCGACCGCAGGGTGTTCCATTAAGCACTCATCGTCGAAAACACGGACCTTCCTTGCAACACGCGGGCAAGTTTCCTTACCACTGGCCAAGAAGGCTTTGGGATGAGAACCTAGCAAGGAAGTGCACGCACTCCGGTTCGTTCAAGAAAATTCACTCTGCCTCCGGTTGCCTCTCAGGGTAATCCAGGGGTGAATAGAAGACGGGCAACAGGACTGTTTCTCCGGCAGCTATGAGGACGCAGCTCTCCGGTTTGTCACTGGGGCCAACTGTGCCGTTCCCGTCCCCCTCCACTTTCACGGTTGACACCTAGCTCGTGTACCTGACGTTCAGAAGCAGGCCACGTAGACACATGCCACACACATGGGCCCTTCCATGACAACACTTTGGCAAGCAGGAGTCCTCCTGAGGTGAACGGCGTTGAGCCAGTGAACGCCTTCGTGTCGCCTACCTGACCGTGGAGCTTGCCAAGGCCTGACCGTCTTCAAAGGCTGAGAGCACATGTCTCCAGCTGGATCTGAAGTCGACGTGCTGCTTGCGAGGGGAAGACGTCAGCGATGAATTCTGAGAACCCTTGCCATGGCGGTGTCTGTTCCAGTGCAGCTCAGGTTGACCAACTGGGGTCCCCTTGCATTGCACAGCAGACCAGGGAGAAAACTCTTCCTGAGGATTCTTCTGAGCTGTGGCTATCTGGCTCTCCGACGGAGGAAACACATGGCTGCCTGGCCTTCGGCCTACCAACAGGAGAGCCCAAAGACCATCATGAGGCATGAGGGTGCTCAGAAGGCACAGATGACGCTTTCGGTACACAGTGATTTTCCTCGGAACACGGTGCAGTCGCGATCGTCCTCAGATACGTCAAAGGCACACCAGCACTACGGCACTTCAGTGGTGAAAGCCTCGGGTCTACTTGCGACCACCAAGTTTGCTGATGGAAACACTGCCCCTTACTTTGAGTATGCCGCTCAGCCGACATTCGCCTTAGCTGAAGTGGTCTGCTGCAAGACCTCCTGGCAAGGAGTGGCAGGCACACTGTTTCTTTGGAGCAAACTCACGCTTCCTCCCAAGGAGTTCCTGCGGGGTGCCCAAGATGGGTGCCCGCCCACCCCCGCCCCCGTGCTTTACCTTCAGTTTTCTGGCCCCAAGCCTCCTGTTCCAAAGGGACCACTAATGCTTCAGCCCTCAGGATCCAGTTTCTACGTGCAAACCCAGCCTGTGGAGCAGCACCTTCTGCTCAGCTCCAAGAGAGCCACGCGACACACCAGGCGCTCCTGTGAGGAGCCTTTTGTAAGCAGAGGTTCTGCGCAGGGTGACGTGCCTGGCCACGACAGCGCTTCAGTCAGGCGTGGTCGACGTTGGAACTTTCAATCTCCCAGCAGTGCTTCGGGAAAGGTGTCCATCATTTCGGGCTGGTTGTAAAGTCACCTTTCTGCTGGAGGTGAAGGGTCGTCAGCTTTGAGTTCGTAGAATCCCTGTTACTCGCCGGGTATGATTCAGTGCAGCTAATAGCTAAGCCGGGAGTCTGACAGGCATTGCACGTGACACCGGCCCCCACTCTGTTACCAAGACTGCTTTCCAGAGTTGGAGGTCTGGCTCTCCGCCGGAGCAAGCCGTGTGTCGCCCTGCCCTCTGCATGCACAGAGTGGAGGCCAACCACCCGTGGGGCTGCAGGTTACTCAGAAGCCGCAGTTGACACTTTGGCTACAACGTGTTCTTCCTTGACCTGGGTCCAGGCGTGAGCGAGCCTGCAGTCCTGAGAGGCCTACCGGTGTTAAAGCAGTACCTTCACTAAGGCTTCTCAGAAAGATCTGCACTGCAACACTTCTCACGGCACACGCGGACCTTCCTTTGGCGGCATGGGGGCAGGTTTCCTAACCACTAGCCAAGAAGGCTTTGGGATGAGCTCCTAGTGAGGAACTTGCACACACCGCCACTCGTTCTTTCGAGAAAACTCACTCTTCCTCACTTTGCCTCCCAGGGAACTCCTACGGTGAGGACAAGACGGGCAGCAGGCCTTGTTGTCAGGCAGCTCCGAGCACGCAGCTCCCCGGCTTGCCAACGGGACGGATTTCACTTTTCTCGTCCCGCCCCCTCTTCACGGTTGCCACGCAGCTCATGTAGCTGAAGTTCCCGGGCGGCCAAAGGAGACCCATGTCACGTACTGTACCCCTTCGCTGAAAGCACTTTGGAAAGCCAGTGTTCCTCCGGACGTGAACTGCGCGAGCCAGTGAACGCCTTCGTTTCGCCTAAGCTCATGGGACATCTTGCAAAGGCCTAGCAGTCTTCGGAGGACGACTGCCTCTTTCTCCCTCGAGAGGTGAAGTCCAGGTGCTGCTTCAGGGAGCAAGAGGTCAAGTATGAATTCCGAGAGCTCGTGTAAGCAGGGTGTTTTTCCAAAAGCAGCTCAGGGTTACAAAAGGAGGCCCCCTTGCATTGGCCAGAGGCCCCGTTATAAACGTGCTCTTCCGGCTTCCTCTAAGCTCTCCAAATCGAGCTCTCCGATGGAGGAGAAACGTTGTTGCCCAGCCTCCTGCATACAAAACACTAGAGTCCCAAGACCCTTGTGGCTGGGTGTTGCTCAGCAGGCACAGATGCCACTTCTGCTCCACAGTGACCTTCCTCGGAATACGGTGCAGACGCTCGCATCCTCATCCTTTCAGAGTCTTGAAAGGCACACCAGCCTTTACAGCAGTTCAGTCGGGAAGGCCTCGTTGAAACTGCCGACTGCGACTGTGCTGGTGGAAGGAAACACTGCACCTTACCTTGAGTCTGGCGCTCGGCTGACTTACGCCCTAGATAACCTCCTCTGCTGGAGGTACTCCGAGCAAGCAATTGCCAGCATTCTGTTTCCTTGGGCCAAGTCTCCGTTCCTCCCCGGGTATTCCCGCAGGGTTGAGAAGGTTGGCGACCGCAGGGCGTTCCATTAAGCACTCATCGTCCAAAACACGGACCTTCCTTGCAACACGCGGGCAAGTTTCCTTACCACTGGCCAAGAAGGCTTTGGGATGAGAACCTAGCAAGGAAGTGCACGCACTCCGGTTCGTTCAAGAAAATTCACTCTGCCTCCGGTTGCCTCTCAGGGTAATCCAGGGGTGAATAGAAGACGGGCAACAGGACTGTTTCTCCGGCAGCTCTGAGGACGCAGCTCTCCGGTTTGTCACTGGGGCCAACTGTGCCGTTCCCGTCCCCCTCCACTTTCACGGTTGACACCTAGCTCGTGTACCTGACGTTCAGAAGCAGGCCACGTAGACACATGCCACACACATGGGCCCTTCCATGACAACACTTTGGCAAGCAGGAGTCCTCCTGAGGTGAACGGCGTTGAGCCAGTGAACGCCTTCGTGTCGCCTACCTGACCGTGGAGCTTGCCAAGGCCTGACCGTCTTCAAAGGCTGAGAGCACATGTCTCCAGCTGGATCTGAAGTCGACGTGCTGCTTGCGAGGGGAAGACGTCAGCGATGAATTCTGAGAACCCTTGCCATGGCGGTGTCTGTTCCAGTGCAGCTCAGGTTTACCAACTGGGGTCCCCTTGCATTGCACAGCAGACCAGGGAGAAAACTCTTCCTGAGGATTCTTCTGAGCTGTGGCTATCTGGCTCTCCGACGGAGGAAACACATGGCTGCCTGGCCTTCGGCCTACCAACAGGAGAGCCCAAAGACCATCATGAGGCATGAGGGTGCTCAGAAGGCACAGATGACGCTTTCGGTACACAGTGATTTTCCTCGGAAAACGGTGCAGTCGCGAGCGTCCTCAGATACGTCAAAGGCACACCAGCACTACGGCACTTCAGTGGTGAAAGCCTCGGGTCTACTTGCGACCACCAAGTTTGCTGATGGAAACACTGCCCCTTACTTTGAGTATGCCGCTCAGCCGACATTCGCCTTAGCTGAAGTGGTCTGCTGCAAGACCTCCTGGCAAGGAGTGGCAGGCACACTGTTTCTTTGGAGCAAACTCACGCTTCCTCCCAAGGAGTTCCTGCGGGGTGCCCAAGATGGGTGCCCGCCCACCCCCGCCCCCGTGCTTTACCTTCAGTTTTCTGGCCCCAAGCCTCCTGTTCCAAAGGGACCACTAATGCTTCAGCCCTCAGGATCCAGTTTCTACGTGCAAACCCAGCCTGTGGAGCAGCACCTTCTGCTCAGCTCCAAGAGAGCCACGCGACACACCAGGCGCTCCTGTGAGGAGCCTTTTGTAAGCAGAGGTTCTGCGCAGGGTGACGTGCCTGGCCACGACAGCGCTTCAGTCAGGCGTGGTCGACGTTGGAACTTTCAATCTCCCAGCAGTGCTTCGGGAAAGGTGTCCATCATTTCGGGCTGGTTGTAAAGTCACCTTTCTGCTGGAGGTGAAGGGTCGTCAGCTTTGAGTTCGTAGAATCCCTGTTACTCGCCGGGTATGATTCAGTGCAGCTAATAGCTAAGCCGGGAGTCTGACAGGCATTGCACGTGACACCGGCCCCCACTCTGTTACCAAGACTGCTTTCCAGAGTTGGAGGTCTGGCTCTCCGCCGGAGCAAGCCGTGTGTCGCCCTGCCCTCTGCATGCACAGAGTGGAGGCCAACCACCCGTGGGGCTGCAGGTTACTCAGAAGCCGCAGTTGACACTTTGGCTACAACGTGTTCTTCCTTGACCTGGGTCCAGGCGTGAGCGAGCCTGCAGTCCTGAGAGGCCTACCGGTGTTAAAGCAGTACCTTCACTAAGGCTTCTCAGAAAGATCTGCACTGCAACACTTCTCACGGCACACGCGGACCTTCCTTTGGCGGCATGGGGGCAGGTTTCCTAACCACTAGCCAAGAAGGCTTTGGGATGAGCTCCTAGTGAGGAACTGCACACACCCCCTCGTTCTTTCGAGAAAACTCACTCTTCCTCACTTTGCCTCCCAGGGAACTCCTACGGTGAGGACAAGACGGGCAGCAGGCCTTGTTGTCAGGCAGCTCCGAGCACGCAGCTCCCCGGCTTGCCAACGGGACGGATTTCGCTTTTCTCGTCCCGCCCCCTCTTCACGGTTGCCACGCAGCTCATGTAGCTGAAGTTCCCGGGCGGCCAAAGGAGACCCATGTCACGTACTGTACCCCTTCGCTGAAAGCACTTTGGAAAGCCAGTGTTCCTCCGGACGTGAACTGCGCGAGCCAGTGAACGCCTTCGTTTCGCCTAAGCTCATGGGACATCTTGCAAAGGCCTAGCAGTCTTTGGAGGACGACTGCCTCTTTCTCCCTCGAGAGGTGAAGTCCAGGTGCTGCTTCAGGGAGCAAGAGGTCAAGTATGAATTCCGAGAGCTCGTGTAAGCAGGGTGTTTTTCCAAAAGCAGCTCAGGGTTACAAAAGGAGGCCCCCTTGCATTGGCCAGAGGCCCCGTTATAAACGTGCTCTTCCGGCTTCCTCTAAGCTCTCCAAATCGAGCTCTCCGATGGAGGAGAAACGTTGTTGCCCAGCCTCCTGCATACAAAACACTAGAGTCCCAAGACCCTTGTGGCTGGGTGTTGCTCAGCAGGCACAGATGCCACTTCTGCTCCACAGTGACCTTCCTCGGAATACGGTGCAGACGCTCGCATCCTCATCCTTTCAGAGTCTTGAAAGGCACACCAGCCTTTACAGCAGTTCAGTCGGGAAGGCCTCGTTGAAACTGCTGACTGCGACTGTGCTGGTGGAAGGAAACACTGCACCTTACCTTGAGTCTGGCGCTCGGCTGACTTACGCCCTAGATAACCTCCTCTGCTGGAGGTACTCCGAGCAAGCAATTGCCAGCATTCTGTTTCCTTGGGCCAAGTCTCCGTTCCTCCCCGGGTATTCCCGCAGGGTTGAGAAGGTTGGCGACCGCAGGGCGTTCCATTAAGCACTCATCGTCGAAAACACGGACCTTCCTTGCAACACGCGGGCAAGTTTCCTTACCACTGGCCAAGAAGGCTTTGGGATGAGAACCTAGCAAGGAAGTGCACGCACTCCGGTTCGTTCAAGAAAATTCACTCTGCCTCCGGTTGCCTCTCAGGGTAATCCAGGGGTGAATAGAAGACGGGCAACAGGACTGTTTCTCCGGCAGCTCTGAGGACGCAGCTCTCCGGTTTGTCACTGGGGCCAACTGTGCCGTTCCCGTCCCCCTCCACTTTCACGGTTGACACCTAGCTCGTGTACCTGACGTACAGAAGCAGGCCACGTAGACACATGCCACACACATGGGCCCTTCCATGACAACACTTTGGCAAGCAGGAGTCCTCCTGAGGTGAACGGCGTTGAGCCAGTGAACGCCTTCGTGTCGCCTACCTGACCGTGGAGCTTGCCAAGGCCTGACCGTCTTCAAAGGCTGAGAGCACATGTCTCCAGCTGGATCTGAAGTCGACGTGCTGCTTGCGAGGGGAAGACGTCAGCGATGAATTCTGAGAACCCTTGCCATGGCGGTGTCTGTTCCAGTGCAGCTCAGGTTTACCAACTGGGGTCCCCTTGCATTGCACAGCAGACCAGGGAGAAAACTCTTCCTGAGGATTCTTCTGAGCTGTGGCTATCTGGCTCTCCGACGGAGGAAACACATGGCTGCCTGGCCTTCGGCCTACCAACAGGAGAGCCCAAAGACCATCATGAGGCATGAGGGTGCTCAGAAGGCACAGATGACGCTTTCGGTACACAGTGATTTTCCTCGGAAAACGGTGCAGTCGCGAGCGTCCTCAGATACGTCAAAGGCACACCAGCACTACGGCACTTCAGTGGTGAAAGCCTCGGGTCTACTTGCGACCACCAAGTTTGCTGATGGAAACACTGCCCCTTACTTTGAGTATGCCGCTCAGCCGACATTCGCCTTAGCTGAAGTGGTCTGCTGCAAGACCTCCTGGCAAGGAGTGGCAGGCACACTGTTTCTTTGGAGCAAACTCACGCTTCCTCCCAAGGAGTTCCTGCGGGGTGCCCAAGATGGGTGCCCGCCCACCCCCGCCCCCGTGCTTTACCTTCAGTTTTCTGGCCCCAAGCCTCCTGTTCCAAAGGGACCACTAATGCTTCAGCCCTCAGGATCCAGTTTCTACGTGCAAACCCAGCCTGTGGAGCAGCACCTTCTGCTCAGCTCCAAGAGAGCCACGCGACACACCAGGCGCTCCTGTGAGGAGCCTTTTGTAAGCAGAGGTTCTGCGCAGGGTGACGTGCCTGGCCACGACAGCGCTTCAGTCAGGCGTGGTCGACGTTGGAACTTTCAATCTCCCAGCAGTGCTTCGGGAAAGGTGTCCATCATTTCGGGCTGGTTGTAAAGTCACCTTTCTGCTGGAGGTGAAGGGTCGTCAGCTTTGAGTTCGTAGAATCCCTGTTACTCGCCGGGTATGATTCAGTGCAGCTAATAGCTAAGCCGGGAGTCTGACAGGCATTGCACGTGACACCGGCCCCCACTCTGTTACCAAGACTGCTTTCCAGAGTTGGAGGTCTGGCTCTCCGCCGGAGCAAGCCGTGTGTCGCCCTGCCCTCTGCATGCACAGAGTGGAGGCCAACCACCCGTGGGGCTGCAGGTTACTCAGAAGCCGCAGTTGACACTTTGGCTACAACGTGTTCTTCCTTGACCTGGGTCCAGGCGTGAGCGAGCCTGCAGTCCTGAGAGGCCTACCGGTGTTAAAGCAGTACCTTCACTAAGGCTTCTCAGAAAGATCTGCACTGCAACACTTCTCACGGCACACGCGGACCTTCCTTTGGCGGCATGGGGGCAGGTTTCCTAACCACTAGCCAAGAAGGCTTTGGGATGAGCTCCTAGTGAGGAACTTGCACACACCGCCACTCGTTCTTTCGAGAAAACTCACTCTTCCTCACTTTGCCTCCCAGGGAACTCCTACGGTGAGGACAAGACGGGCAGCAGGCCTTGTTGTCAGGCAGCTCCGAGCACGCAGCTCCCCGGCTTGCCAACGGGACGGATTTCACTTTTCTCGTCCCGCCCCCTCTTCACGGTTGCCACGCAGCTCATGTAGCTGAAGTTCCCGGGCGGCCAAAGGAGACCCATGTCACGTACTGTACCCCTTCGCTGAAAGCACTTTGGAAAGCCAGTGTTCCTCCGGACGTGAACTGCGCGAGCCAGTGAACGCCTTCGTTTCGCCTAAGCTCATGGGACATCTTGCAAAGGCCTAGCAGTCTTCGGAGGACGACTGCCTCTTTCTCCCTCGAGAGGTGAAGTCCAGGTGCTGCTTCAGGGAGCAAGAGGTCAAGTATGAATTCCGAGAGCTCGTGTAAGCACGGTGTTTTTCCAAAAGCAGCTCAGGGTTACAAAAGGAGGCCCCCTTGCATTGGCCAGAGGCCCCGTTATAAACGTGCTCTTCCGGCTTCCTCTAAGCTCTCCAAATCGAGCTCTCCGATGGAGGAGAAACGTTGTTGCCCAGCCTCCTGCATACAAAACACTAGAGTCCCAAGACCCTTGTGGCTGGGTGTTGCTCAGCAGGCACAGATGCCACTTCTGCTCCACAGTGACCTTCCTCGGAATACGGTGCAGACGCTCGCATCCTCATCCTTTCAGAGTCTTGAAAGGCACACCAGCCTTTACAGCAGTTCAGTCGGGAAGGCCTCGTTGAAACTGCTGACTGCGACTGTGCTGGTGGAAGGAAACACTGCACCTTACCTTGAGTCTGGCGCTCGGCTGACTTACGCCCTAGATAACCTCCTCTGCTGGAGGTACTCCGAGCAAGCAATTGCCAGCATTCTGTTTCCTTGGGCCAAGTCTCCGTTCCTCCCCGGGTATTCCCGCAGGGTTGAGAAGGTTGGCGACCGCAGGGCGTTCCATTAAGCACTCATCGTCGAAAACACGGACCTTCCTTGCAACACGCGGGCAAGTTTCCTTACCACTGGCCAAGAAGGCTTTGGGATGAGAACCTAGCAAGGAAGTGCACGCACTCCGGTTCGTTCAAGAAAATTCACTCTGCCTCCGGTTGCCTCTCAGGGTAATCCAGGGGTGAATAGAAGACGGGCAACAGGACTGTTTCTCCGGCAGCTCTGAGGACGCAGCTCTCCGGTTTGTCACTGGGGCCAACTGTGCCGTTCCCGTCCCCCTCCACTTTCACGGTTGACACCTAGCTCGTGTACCTGACGTTCAGAAGCAGGCCACGTAGACACATGCCACACACATGGGCCCTTCCATGACAACACTTTGGCAAGCAGGAGTCCTCCTGAGGTGAACGGCGTTGAGCCAGTGAACGCCTTCGTGTCGCCTACCTGACCGTGGAGCTTGCCAAGGCCTGACCGTCTTCAAAGGCTGAGAGCACATGTCTCCAGCTGGATCTGAAGTCGACGTGCTGCTTGCGAGGGGAAGACGTCAGCGATGAATTCTGAGAACCCTTGCCATGGCGGTGTCTGTTCCAGTGCAGCTCAGGTTTACCAACTGGGGTCCCCTTGCATTGCACAGCAGACCAGGGAGAAAACTCTTCCTGAGGATTCTTCTGAGCTGTGGCTATCTGGCTCTCCGACGGAGGAAACACATGGCTGCCTGGCCTTCGGCCTACCAACAGGAGAGCCCAAAGACCATCATGAGGCATGAGGGTGCTCAGAAGGCACAGATGACGCTTTCGGTACACAGTGATTTTCCTCGGAAAACGGTGCAGTCGCGAGCGTCCTCACATACGTCAAAGGCACACCAGCACTACGGCACTTCAGTGGTGAAAGCCTCGGGTCTACTTGCGACCACCAAGTTTGCTGATGGAAACACTGCCCCTTACTTTGAGTATGCCGCTCAGCCGACATTCGCCTTAGCTGAAGTGGTCTGCTGCAAGACCTCCTGGCAAGGAGTGGCAGGCACACTGTTTCTTTGGAGCAAACTCACGCTTCCTCCCAAGGAGTTCCTGCGGGGTGCCCAAGATGGGTGCCCGCCCACCCCCGCCCCCGTGCTTTACCTTCAGTTTTCTGGCCCCAAGCCTCCTGTTCCAAAGGGACCACTAATGCTTCAGCCCTCAGGATCCAGTTTCTACGTGCAAACCCAGCCTGTGGAGCAGCACCTTCTGCTCAGCTCCAAGAGAGCCACGCGACACACCAGGCGCTCCTGTGAGGAGCCTTTTGTAAGCAGAGGTTCTGCGCAGGGTGACGTGCCTGGCCACGACAGCGCTTCAGTCAGGCGTGGTCGACGTTGGAACTTTCAATCTCCCAGCAGTGCTTCGGGAAAGGTGTCCATCATTTCGGGCTGGTTGTAAAGTCACCTTTCTGCTGGAGGTGAAGGGTCGTCAGCTTTGAGTTCGTAGAATCCCTGTTACTCGCCGGGTATGATTCAGTGCAGCTAATAGCTAAGCCGGGAGTCTGACAGGCATTGCACGTGACACCGGCCCCCACTCTGTTACCAAGACTGCTTTCCAGAGTTGGAGGTCTGGCTCTCCGCCGGAGCAAGCCGTGTGTCGCCCTGCCCTCTGCATGCACAGAGTGGAGGCCAACCACCCGTGGGGCTGCAGGTTACTCAGAAGCCGCAGTTGACACTTTGGCTACAACGTGTTCTTCCTTGACCTGGGTCCAGGCGTGAGCGAGCCTGCAGTCCTGAGAGGCCTACCGGTGTTAAAGCAGTACCTTCACTAAGGCTTCTCAGAAAGATCTGCACTGCAACACTTCTCACGGCACACGCGGACCTTCCTTTGGCGGCATGGGGGCAGGTTTCCTAACCACTAGCCAAGAAGGCTTTGGGATGAGCTCCTAGTGAGGAACTTGCACACACCGCCACTCGTTCTTTCGAGAAAACTCACTCTTCCTCACTTTGCCTCCCAGGGAACTCCTACGGTGAGGACAAGACGGGCAGCAGGCCTTGTTGTCAGGCAGCTCCGAGCACGCAGCTCCCCGGCTTGCCAACGGGACGGATTTCACTTTTCTCGTCCCGCCCCCTCTTCACGGTTGCCACGCAGCTCATGTAGCTGAAGTTCCCGGGCGGCCAAAGGAGACCCATGTCACGTACTGTACCCCATCGCTGAAAGCACTTTGGAAAGCAAGTGTTCCTCCGGACGTGAACTGCGCGAGCCAGTGAACGCCTTCGTTTCGCCTAAGCTCATGGGACATCTTGCAAAGGCCTAGCAGTCTTCGGAGGACGACTGCCTATTTCTCCCTCGAGAGGTGAAGTCCAGGTGCTGCTTCAGGGAGCAAGAGGTCAAGTATGAATTCCGAGAGCTCGTGTAAGCACGGTGTTTTTCCAAAAGCAGCTCAGGGTTACAAAAGGAGGCCCCCTTGCATTGGCCAGAGGCCCCGTTATAAACGTGCTCTTCCGGCTTCCTCTAAGCTCTCCAAATCGAGCTCTCCGATGGAGGAGAAACGTTGTTGCCCAGCCTCCTGCATACAAAACACTAGAGTCCCAAGACCCTTGTGGCTGGGTGTTGCTCAGCAGGCACAGATGCCACTTCTGCTCCACAGTGACCTTCCTCGGAATACGGTGCAGACGCTCGCATCCTCATCCTTTCAGAGTCTTGAAAGGCACACCAGCCTTTACAGCAGTTCAGTCGGGAAGGCCTCGTTGAAACTGCTGACTGCGACTGTGCTGGTGGAAGGAAACACTGCACCTTACCTTGAGTCTGGCGCTCGGCTGACTTACGCCCTAGATAACCTCCTCTGCTGGAGGTACTCCGAGCAAGCAATTGCCAGCATTCTGTTTCCTTGGGCCAAGTCTCCGTTCCTCCCCGGGTATTCCCGCAGGGTTGAGAAGGTTGGCGACCGCAGGGCGTTCCATTAAGCACTCATCGTCGAAAACACGGACCTTCCTTGCAACACGCGGGCAAGTTTCCTTACCACTGGCCAAGAAGGCTTTGGGATGAGAACCTAGCAAGGAAGTGCACGCACTCCGGTTCGTTCAAGAAAATTCACTCTGCCTCCGGTTGCCTCTCAGGGTAATCCAGGGGTGAATAGAAGACGGGCAACAGGACTGTTTCTCCGGCAGCTCTGAGGACGCAGCTCTCCGGTTTGTCACTGGGGCCAACTGTGCCGTTCCCGTCCCCCTCCACTTTCACGGTTGACACCTAGCTCGTGTACCTGACGTTCAGAAGCAGGCCACGTAGACACATGCCACACACATGGGCCCTTCCATGACAACACTTTGGCAAGCAGGAGTCCTCCTGAGGTGAACGGCGTTGAGCCAGTGAACGCCTTCGTGTCGCCTACCTGACCGTGGAGCTTGCCAAGGCCTGACCGTCTTCAAAGGCTGAGAGCACATGTCTCCAGCTGGATCTGAAGTCGACGTGCTGCTTGCGAGGGGAAGACGTCAGCGATGAATTCTGAGAACCCTTGCCATGGCGGTGTTTGTCCAGTGCAGCTCAGGTTTACCAACTGGGGTCCCCTTGCACTGCACAGCAGACCAGGGAGAAAACTCTTCCTGAGGATTCTTCTGAGCTGTGGCTATCTGGCTCTCCGACGGAGGAAACACATGGCTGCCTGGCCTTCGGCCTACCGACAGGAGAGCCCAAAGACCAGCATGAGGCATGAGGGTGCTCAGAAGGCACAGATGACGCTTTCGGTACACAGTGATTTTCCTCGGAACACGGTGCAGTCGCGAGCGTCCTCAGATACGTCAAAGGCACACCAGCACTACAGCACTTCAGTGGTGAAAGCCTCGGGTCTACTTGCGACCACCAAGTTTGCTGATGGAAACACTGCCCCTTACTTTGAGTATGCCACTCAGCCGACATTCGCCTTAGCTGAAGTGGTCTGCTGCAAGACCTCCTGGCAAGGAGTGGCAGGCACACTGTTTCTTTGGAGCAAACTCACGCTTCCTCCCAAGGAGTTCCTGCGGGGTGCCCAAGATGGGTGCCCGCCCACCCCCGCCCCCGTGCTTTACCTTCAGTTTTCTGGCCCCAAGCCTCCTGTTCCAAAGGGACCAATAATGCTTCAGCCCTCAGGATCCAGTTTCTACGTGCAAACCCAGCCTGTGGAGCAGCACCTTCTGCTCAGCTCCAAGAGAGCCACGCGACACACCAGGCGCCCCTGTGAGGAGCCTTTTGTAAGCAGAGGTTCTGCGCAGGGTGACGTGCCTGGCCACGACAGCGCTTCAGTCAGGCGTGGTCGACGTTGGAACTTTCAATCTCCCAGCAGTGCTTCGGGAAAGGTGTCCATCATTTCGGGCTGGTTGTAAAGTCACCTTTCTGCTGGAGGTGAAGGGTCGTCAGCTTTGAGTTCGTAGAATCCCTGTTACTCGCCGGGTATGATTCAGTGCAGCTAATAGCTAAGCCGGGAGTCTGACAGGCATTGCACGTGACACCGGCCCCCACTCTGTTACCAAGACTGCTTTCCAGAGTTGGAGGTCTGGCTCTCCGCCGGAGCAAGCCGTGTGTCGCCCTGCCCTCTGCATGCACAGAGTGGAGGCCAACCACCCGTGGGGCTGCAGGTTACTCAGAAGCCGCAGTTGACACTTTGGCTACAACGTGTTCTTCCTTGACCTGGGTCCAGGCGTGAGCGAGCCTGCAGTCCTGAGAGGCCTACCGGTGTTAAAGCAGTACCTTCACTAAGGCTTCTCAGAAAGATCTGCACTGCAACACTTCTCACGGCACACGCGGACCTTCCTTTGGCGGCATGGGGGCAGGTTTCCTAACCACTAGCCAAGAAGGCTTTGGGATGAGCTCCTAGTGAGGAACTGCACACACCCCCCCTCGTTCTTTCGAGAAAACTCACTCTTCCTCACTTTGCCTCCCAGGGAACTCCTACGGTGAGGACAAGACGGGCAGCAGGCCTTGTTGTCAGGCAGCTCCGAGCACGCAGCTCCCCGGCTTGCCAACGGGATGGATTTCGCTTTTCTCGTCCCGCCCCCTCTTCACGGTTGCCACGCAGCTCATGTAGCTGAAGTTCCCGGGCGGCCAAAGGAGACCCATGTCACATACTGTACCCCTTCGCTGAAAGCACTTTGGAAAGCCAGTGTTCCTCCGGACGTGAACTGCGCGAGCCAGTGAACGCCTTCGTTTCGCCTAAGCTCATGGGACATCTTGCAAAGGCCTAGCAGTCTTCGGAGGACGACTGCCTCTTTCTCCCTCGAGAGGTGAAGTCCAGGTGCTGCTTCAGGGAGCAAGAGGTCAAGTATGAATTCCGAGAGCTCGTGTAAGCAGGGTGTTTTTCCAAAAGCAGCTCAGGGTTACAAAAGGAGGCCCCCTTGCATTGGCCAGAGGCCCCGTTATAAACGTGCTCTTCCGGCTTCCTCTAAGCTCTCCAAATCGAGCTCTCCGATGGAGGAGAAACGTTGTTGCCCAGCCTCCTGCATACAAAACACTAGAGTCCCAAGACCCTTGTGGCTGGGTGTTGCTCAGCAGGCACAGATGCCACTTCTGCTCCACAGTGACCTTCCTCGGAATACGGTGCAGACGCTCGCATCCTCATCCTTTCAGAGTCTTGAAAGGCACACCAGCCTTTACAGCAGTTCAGTCGGGAAGGCCTCGTTGAAACTGCCGACTGCGACTGTGCTGGTGGAAGGAAACACTGCACCTTACCTTGAGTCTGGCGCTCGGCTGACTTACGCCCTAGATAACCTCCTCTGCTGGAGGTACTCCGAGCAAGCAATTGCCAGCATTCTGTTTCCTTGGGCCAAGTCTCCGTTCCTCCCCGGGTATTCCCGCAGGGTTGAGAAGGTTGGCGACCGCAGGGCGTTCCATTAAGCACTCATCGTCGAAAACACGGACCTTCCTTGCAACACGCGGGCAAGTTTCCTTACCACTGGCCAAGAAGGCTTTGGGATGAGAACCTAGCAAGGAAGTGCACGCACTCCGGTTCGTTCAAGAAAATTCACTCTGCCTCCGGTTGCCTCTCAGGGTAATCCAGGGGTGAATAGAAGACGGGCAACAGGACTGTTTCTCCGGCAGCTCTGAGGACGCAGCTCTCCGGTTTGTCACTGGGGCCAACTGTGCCGTTCCCGTCCCCCTCCACTTTCACGGTTGACACCTAGCTCGTGTACCTGACGTTCAGAAGCAGGCCACGTAGACACATGCCACACACATGGGCCCTTCCATGACAACACTTTGGCAAGCAGGAGTCCTCCTGAGGTGAACGGCGTTGAGCCAGTGAACGCCTTCGTGTCGCCTACCTGACCGTGGAGCTTGCCAAGGCCTGACCGTCTTCAAAGGCTGAGAGCACATGTCTCCAGCTGGATCTGAAGTCGACGTGCTGCTTGCGAGGGGAAGACGTCAGCGATGAATTCTGAGAACCCTTGCCATGGCGGTGTCTGTTCCAGTGCAGCTCAGGTTTACCAACTGGGGTCCCCTTGCATTGCACAGCAGACCAGGGAGAAAACTCTTCCTGAGGATTCTTCTGAGCTGTGGCTATCTGGCTCTCCGACGGAGGAAACACATGGCTGCCTGGCCTTCGGCCTACCAACAGGAGAGCCCAAAGACCATCATGAGGCATGAGGGTGCTCAGAAGGCACAGATGACGCTTTCGGTACACAGTGATTTTCCTCGGAAAACGGTGCAGTCGCGAGCGTCCTCAGATACGTCAAAGGCACACCAGCACTACGGCACTTCAGTGGTGAAAGCCTCGGGTCTACTTGCGACCACCAAGTTTGCTGATGGAAACACTGCCCCTTACTTTGAGTATGCCGCTCAGCCGACATTCGCCTTAGCTGAAGTGGTCTGCTGCAAGACCTCCTGGCAAGGAGTGGCAGGCACACTGTTTCTTTGGAGCAAACTCACGCTTCCTCCCAAGGAGTTCCTGCGGGGTGCCCAAGATGGGTGCCCGCCCACCCCCGCCCCCGTGCTTTACCTTCAGTTTTCTGGCCCCAAGCCTCCTGTTCCAAAGGGACCAATAATGCTTCAGCCCTCAGGATCCAGTTTCTACGTGCAAACCCAGCCTGTGGAGCAGCACCTTCTGCTCAGCTCCAAGAGAGCCACGCGACACACCAGGCGCTCCTGTGAGGAGCCTTTTGTAAGCAGAGGTTCTGCGCAGGGTGACGTGCCTGGCCACGACAGCGCTTCAGTCAGGCGTGGTCGACGTTGGAACTTTCAATCTCCCAGCAGTGCTTCGGGAAAGGTGTCCATCATTTCGGGCTGGTTGTAAAGTCACCTTTCTGCTGGAGGTGAAGGGTCGTCAGCTTTGAGTTCGTAGAATCCCTGTTACTCGCCGGGTATGATTCAGTGCAGCTAATAGCTAAGCCGGGAGTCTGACAGGCATTGCACGTGACACCGGCCCCCACTCTGTTACCAAGACTGCTTTCCAGAGTTGGAGGTCTGGCTCTCCGCCGGAGCAAGCCGTGTGTCGCCCTGCCCTCTGCATGCACAGAGTGGAGGCCAACCACCCGTGGGGCTGCAGGTTACTCAGAAGCCGCAGTTGACACTTTGGCTACAACGTGTTCTTCCTTGACCTGGGTCCAGGCGTGAGCGAGCCTGCAGTCCTGAGAGGCCTACCGGTGTTAAAGCAGTACCTTCACTAAGGCTTCTCAGAAAGATCTGCACTGCAACACTTCTCACGGCACACGCGGACCTTCCTTTGGCGGCATGGGGGCAGGTTTCCTAACCACTAGCCAAGAAGGCTTTGGGATGAGCTCCTAGTGAGGAACTTGCACACACCGCCACTCGTTCTTTCGAGAAAACTCACTCTTCCTCACTTTGCCTCCCAGGGAACTCCTACGGTGAGGACAAGACGGGCAGCAGGCCTTGTTGTCAGGCAGCTCCGAGCACGCAGCTCCCCGGCTTGCCAACGGGACGGATTTCACTTTTCTCGTCCCGCCCCCTCTTCACGGTTGCCACGCAGCTCATGTAGCTGAAGTTCCCGGGCGGCCAAAGGAGACCCATGTCACGTACTGTACCCCTTCGCTGAAAGCACTTTGGAAAGCCAGTGTTCCTCCGGACGTGAACTGCGCGAGCCAGTGAACGCCTTCGTTTCGCCTAAGCTCATGGGACATCTTGCAAAGGCCTAGCAGTCTTCGGAGGACGACTGCCTCTTTCTCCCTCGAGAGGTGAAGTCCAGGTGCTGCTTCAGGGAGCAAGAGGTCAAGTATGAATTCCGAGAGCTCGTGTAAGCACGGTGTTTTTCCAAAAGCAGCTCAGGGTTACAAAAGGAGGCCCCCTTGCATTGGCCAGAGGCCCCGTTATAAACGTGCTCTTCCGGCTTCCTCTAAGCTCTCCAAATCGAGCTCTCCGATGGAGGAGAAACGTTGTTGCCCAGCCTCCTGCATACAAAACACTAGAGTCCCAAGACCCTTGTGGCTGGGTGTTGCTCAGCAGGCACAGATGCCACTTCTGCTCCACAGTGACCTTCCTCGGAATACGGTGCAGACGCTCGCATCCTCATCCTTTCAGAGTCTTGAAAGGCACACCAGCCTTTACAGCAGTTCAGTCGGGAAGGCCTCGTTGAAACTGCTGACTGCGACTGTGCTGGTGGAAGGAAACACTGCACCTTACCTTGAGTCTGGCGCTCGGCTGACTTACGCCCTAGATAACCTCCTCTGCTGGAGGTACTCCGAGCAAGCAATTGCCAGCATTCTGTTTCCTTGGGCCAAGTCTCCGTTCCTCCCCGGGTATTCCCGCAGGGTTGAGAAGGTTGGCGACCGCAGGGCGTTCCATTAAGCACTCATCGTCGAAAACACGGACCTTCCTTGCAACACGCGGGCAAGTTTCCTTACCACTGGCCAAGAAGGCTTTGGGATGAGAACCTAGCAAGGAAGTGCACGCACTCCGGTTCGTTCAAGAAAATTCACTCTGCCTCCGGTTGCCTCTCAGGGTAATCCAGGGGTGAATAGAAGACGGGCAACAGGACTGTTTCTCCGGCAGCTCTGAGGACGCAGCTCTCCGGTTTGTCACTGGGGCCAACTGTGCCGTTCCCGTCCCCCTCCACTTTCACGGTTGACACCTAGCTCGTGTACCTGACGTTCAGAAGCAGGCCACGTAGACACATGCCACACACATGGGCCCTTCCATGACAACACTTTGGCAAGCAGGAGTCCTCCTGAGGTGAACGGCGTTGAGCCAGTGAACGCCTTCGTGTCGCCTACCTGACCGTGGAGCTTGCCAAGGCCTGACCGTCTTCAAAGGCTGAGAGCACATGTCTCCAGCTGGATCTGAAGTCGACGTGCTGCTTGCGAGGGGAAGACGTCAGCGATGAATTCTGAGAACCCTTGCCATGGCGGTGTTTGTCCAGTGCAGCTCAGGTTTACCAACTGGGGTCCCCTTGCACTGCACAGCAGACCAGGGAGAAAACTCTTCCTGAGGATTCTTCTGAGCTGTGGCTATCTGGCTCTCCGACGGAGGAAACACATGGCTGCCTGGCCTTCGGCCTACCGACAGGAGAGCCCAAAGACCAGCATGAGGCATGAGGGTGCTCAGAAGGCACAGATGACGCTTTCGGTACACAGTGATTTTCCTCGGAACACGGTGCAGTCGCGAGCGTCCTCAGATACGTCAAAGGCACACCAGCACTACAGCACTTCAGTGGTGAAAGCCTCGGGTCTACTTGCGACCACCAAGTTTGCTGATGGAAACACTGCCCCTTACTTTGAGTATGCCGCTCAGCCGACATTCGCCTTAGCTGAAGTGGTCTGCTGCAAGACCTCCTGGCAAGGAGTGGCAGGCACACTGTTTCTTTGGAGCAAACTCACGCTTCCTCCCAAGGAGTTCCTGCGGGGTGCCCAAGATGGGTGCCCGCCCACCCCCGCCCCCGTGCTTTACCTTCAGTTTTCTGGCCCCAAGCCTCCTGTTCCAAAGGGACCAATAATGCTTCAGCCCTCAGGATCCAGTTTCTACGTGCAAACCCAGCCTGTGGAGCAGCACCTTCTGCTCAGCTCCAAGAGAGCCACGCGACACACCAGGCGCTCCTGTGAGGAGCCTTTTGTAAGCAGAGGTTCTGCGCAGGGTGACGTGCCTGGCCACGACAGCGCTTCAGTCAGGCGTGGTCGACGTTGGAACTTTCAATCTCCCAGCAGTGCTTCGGGAAAGGTGTCCATCATTTCGGGCTGGTTGTAAAGTCACCTTTCTGCTGGAGGTGAAGGGTCGTCAGCTTTGAGTTCGTAGAATCCCTGTTACTCGCCGGGTATGATTCAGTGCAGCTAATAGCTAAGCCGGGAGTCTGACAGGCATTGCACGTGACACCGGCCCCCACTCTGTTACCAAGACTGCTTTCCAGAGTTGGAGGTCTGGCTCTCCGCCGGAGCAAGCCGTGTGTCGCCCTGCCCTCTGCATGCACAGAGTGGAGGCCAACCACCCGTGGGGCTGCAGGTTACTCAGAAGCCGCAGTTGACACTTTGGCTACAACGTGTTCTTCCTTGACCTGGGTCCAGGCGTGAGCGGGCCTGCAGTCCTGAGAGGCCTACCGGTGTTAAAGCAGTACCTTCACTAAGGCTTCTCAGAAAGATCTGCACTGCAACACTTCTCACGGCACACGCGGACCTTCCTTTGGCGGCATGGGGGCAGGTTTCCTAACCACTAGCCAAGAAGGCTTTGGGATGAGCTCCTAGTGAGGAACTGCACACACCCCCCCTCGTTCTTTCGAGAAAACTCACTCTTCCTCACTTTGCCTCCCAGGGAACTCCTACGGTGAGGACAAGACGGGCAGCAGGCCTTGTTGTCAGGCAGCTCCGAGCACGCAGCTCCCCGTCTTGCCAACGGGACGGATTTCGCTTTTCTCGTCCCGCCCCCTCTTCACGGTTGCCACGCAGCTCATGTAGCTGAAGTTCCCGGGCGGCCAAAGGAGACCCATGTCACATACTGTACCCCTTCGCTGAAAGCACTTTGGAAAGCCAGTGTTCCTCCGGACGTGAACTGCGCGAGCCAGTGAACGCCTTCGTTTCGCCTAAGCTCATGGGGCATCTTGCAAAGGCCTAGCAGTCTTCGGAGGACGACTGCCTCTTTCTCCCTCGAGAGGTGAAGTCCAGGTGCTGCTTCAGGGAGCAAGAGGTCAAGTATGAATTCCGAGAGCTCGTGTAAGCAGGGTGTTTTTCCAAAAGCAGCTCAGGGTTACAAAAGGAGGCCCCCTTGCATTGGCCAGAGGCCCCGTTATAAACGTGCTCTTCCGGCTTCCTCTAAGCTCTCCAAATCGAGCTCTCCGATGGAGGAGAAACGTTGTTGCCCAGCCTCCTGCATACAAAACACTAGAGTCCCAAGACCCTTGTGGCTGGGTGTTGCTCAGCAGGCACAGATGCCACTTCTGCTCCACAGTGACCTTCCTCGGAATACGGTGCAGACGCTCGCATCCTCATCCTTTCAGAGTCTTGAAAGGCACACCAGCCTTTACAGCAGTTCAGTCGGGAAGGCCTCGTTGAAACTGCCGACTGCGACTGTGCTGGTGGAAGGAAACACTGCACCTTACCTTGAGTCTGGCGCTCGGCTGACTTACGCCCTAGATAACCTCCTCTGCTGGAGGTACTCCGAGCAAGCAATTGCCAGCATTCTGTTTCCTTGGGCCAAGTCTCCGTTCCTCCCCGGGTATTCCCGCAGGGTTGAGAAGGTTGGCGACCGCAGGGCGTTCCATTAAGCACTCATCGTCGAAAACACGGACCTTCCTTGCAACACGCGGGCAAGTTTCCTTACCACTGGCCAAGAAGGCTTTGGGATGAGAAGCTAGCAAGGAACTGCACGCACTCCGGTTCGTTCAAGAAAATTCACTCTGCCTCCGGTTGCCTCTCAGGGTAATCCAGGGGTGAATAGAAGACGGGCAACAGGACTGTTTCTCCGGCAGCTCTGAGGACGCAGCTCTCCGGTTTGTCACTGGGGCCAACTGTGCCGTTCCCGTCCCCCTCCACTTTCACGGTTGACACCTAGCTTGTGTACCTGACGTTCAGAAGCAGGCCACGTAGACACATGCCACACACATGGGCCCTTCCATGACAACACTTTGGCAAGCTGGAGTCCTCCTGAGGTGAACGGCGTTGAG